>NC_048598.1:126817996-127040425 GCF_003668045.3 Cricetulus griseus
AGCCCAGGATGGGCTGCAAACATTTCCCTTCTGCCTCAGTTTCTTTTCTGTCCCAGAACACTCTCTCTTGTTGGCCATGAGTGAGGAGGGGTCGGGGGTAGGTGTGGGGAGTGGTAGTAAAAGTAGTTGGTGATCCTTATGAGTCATCAATCTGGTGCAGGCTAGAGGCCTGGTGCATTTGTGTTCTGAAATACCGGGGTAGATTAGCTGTGACCCTAAGAGGCCTCTTGGGCCTCCCTGTGAAGATCGCCTTTCTTTCCTGTTGCTTTTCTGGAAGTTCTTGTTGCCTGGTGTTGAGTTGGATGTGGAAGAATTCCTCTCTGATGCCTTTAAAAGTGTTTGTACCTTGCCTGCCCCTTTGATCTCCATATTCCTTCCTGCTCAGGGTGGGGTCAGGTTGGGCCAATGGAACAGTGACCACAGTGGATTGGGGCAGAGGCTCTGAGCCAGACTGCCAGGGTTGGAATCCTAGCTCTGTCCCCCACAGGCTGGCTAACTGGAACAAGTCGCTGATCCTCTAAGCCCTGGTTTCCTGACCTATCTATCAAATGGGGATTAGGGGAATGGCTGCCTCTCGGGGTGTTCTGAGGGTACGTGTGATGGTGTTTTCAAAACCCCGTGCCTGGCACAAGGCAATTTGCCAATAAATATTTGATGGTCACAGCTTCAGAGCAGGAGGGACAACTGGAGCAGAGAGGAGAGGAGTGTTTCCAGATGCCTGTAAGGGACGTCTCAGTCCCTGGCTGACTGTTACTCCTTGGGGAACAAGGACAGGCCACCTTCTTGTGGACATCTGTTTAGCACCCACTCAGGAAATAGTTGATATTCATCATAGTACTGTACTGTATCATTTTGTTATCGGTCGTCAAAAAGGTGTTTCTCACTCACAGCGAAATGCACAGGTTGTAATATCACTCCTCTGCTGCAATGGTTTCTACAGCAGAGAAGGACTGCCTTTCTTCTGCTTAGAGTCGGGCATATGGGCAGGCTCCAGAAGCAGGGAACTATGCGTGAGTATCTAGTATGTGCAGGAGTGGTACCAAAGGTCGTAGGGGTTACAGCTCAGGCAGGTGAGCCCTGGGAACATGTGCTGTCCTTAGTCACAAGGAGGTTCTTTTTGGGAACTCTCCGAAGAGTAAACACAGCTTTTTGAATTTGCACCAGAGTCTAGGATACTAAACAATTGCAGGATATGCCGATTAACTTGCATTTGAGGCAGTCATTATTATCCTTGTGACTTTCAATCTTTTTTTTTGTATTTATAAAAGATGATTTGAAACATTTAAACCATAAATATAACCAGTTACGTCAGAAACCTTCTGCTTTGGCCTGAGGATAGGCTCTGTCTGTCAAGTGCTTGCTGCATAAGCTTGAGTTCCTAACACCCCAGGTGTCATACAACAGCCAGACATGCCTGTGATCCCAGTGCTCTGGGTTGGGTGGGGATGTTGAAGGAGGACCTGGTGCTTGCTGGCTAGCCAGTCTAGAAGAACCAGGGAGCTCCAGGTTCAGAGAGAGATCAAGTCTCAAAATGTAAGGTGGACAAGAAGGCAGGATGCCTAGTGGGTAAAGGCTTGCTACACACACCCGATGAACCCTGACCACACCAGTTCATTTCCCACAACCCACAATATAAGCAAAGACCCCACTTCCCAAAAGTTGTCCTCTACAAGCACACCATGGCACCTCTCTCTCTCTCTCTCTCTCTCTCTCTCTCTCTCTCTCTCTCTCACACACACACACACACACACACACACACACACACACACACACACCCTTCACTCTGTTGACTCTCTCATTCATATTCAGTAGACTCAAACAAGCATGTTGGACTTATGGGACACTATCAAGGGCCAGAAAAGCAAGGGGCAGCTGGCTCTCATGGAGGACCCTTAGATGGCTGTGGCCGGTCAACCGTCCCTGCCTGTCTTAAGAGGTTTTTTGCTCCAGGCCTGTATGCTATGGACAGAAAACAAACCAAGCTCTCTCTGAAGTCCTGTGTTCAGACATTGGCTTTACCATCCCATGTCTCAGGTAGAGAATTTGATTTCCAACTCCTGGTTTGTCTGGCTGCAGTGAGTTTAATAGTGTGTCACTCAGCTGTAGTACAGATGTATTAAGATGATGGGGGGGGGAAATGGCTTGAGAAAACTTTCTGATAAATATCATTTACACTGAACAATAAAAATTAACACTGTTCTTAGCTGTTCTAAAAGACTTTTCTAGCTTTAAGTATTCTTTCCTAGCTCTGAAATCCCACTTTACTTATTGCCATTACTTATTCTTATTCTGTCATTATTTATACTATATTTTAGATAACTTGGTTATGGAGAGAATTCTTTTAATATTTATTTAAATTTTTAGAGAGTGAGAAAGCAAGAGAGAGAGAGAGAGAGAGAGAGAGAGAGAGAGAGAGAGTTTGCATGTGCAGGTACCTGTGGAAGTCAAACAAGGGCCTTGTATCCTTTGCAGCCCAAGTTATTAAGTCCCTGCCCCATGTGTGTGCAGGGAATCAAACCCTGGTCCTTTGCAAGAACAGTAAGTGCCTTAACCCATGAACCATCTCTTCCACCCCTAGAATTCTTCTCTATAAATATTCACATTATAGTATCTTGCTCAAAAAACTCTCTACATAAAAATTAATTGTAATAATTGTTCCAAATTATTGTTGTCAGGGCCATTAATAGCAATGGGACTACAAGCTGAAAGTATTCCATAAATGTTTGAAGCCTTTTATGTTTGTTTATAATTTTAACTTTATTATTTTATTTTTAGGTTTATTCAGGTATAATATACAAACACTTTCTAAATTTTGGGTTTCAATTCTATAGGTTAGGTACATATGCATGGTTGTGTAACTGTGTACCACAGTCACCCCTCCCACGCTCTCTCATGCTCATCTGTTACCACCCTCTTGTCCCAACTCTAATCCCTGGTATCATTGATTTGCTTTTGTTCTTATAGTTTTTCTTTTTCCCAAATGTCACATACATCAAATTATATAACATAAAGCCTTCTAATTCTTTTTTTTTCTTAGCATAATGCCTTTGTGACTCATCCATGCTGTGTGTATATCGAGTCTTGTCTTTTTTTGTTTGTTTGTTTTAATCACTGAGTAATATTCTACTTTGTGAATGTACCAGTTGGCTTAGCCATTCTTCAGTTGATAAGCATTTAGGTTATTTCCAATTTCTGGTTGATAAAGTCACTGTAAATATTTGCATAGAGGTTTCTGTGTGAACAGAAGTTTTCACTGCTCTTGGGCAAATGCCTAGGAGTGGGGTTTCTAGGTCGTATGGTAAATGCATATTTAATCTCTGCCGCACTGTTTTCTATACTTGCTGTACCATTCTGCATCTCACAAGTGACATGTGGGCGTCTCAGGGTCTGCATCCTGATTGGTCAAGGGCTCCTTTTTTTTTTTTTTAATAGGCTATTTGAATAAGCATATATTGCTGTCTTCTTGTGGCTCTGATGCGAATCTCCCTATGAGATTAAGCAACTTAATCATGCTTGGTTTGTCATCCACACACTTTTTCTAGCGAAGCGTCTTCAGAAGCCTTTTGCTCTTTCTCATGAGGGTTTGGCTTTTTATTAATGGGTTTTGAGAGTCCTTTATGTTTCTGGATGGAAGTTCCTTATCAAATGTGTGTTTTGCAAACATTTCTTCCCAGTCTGCTGCTTTTTATTCTCAGTCTTGGCAGTGCCTTTTGAGGAGCAGATGATTTTAATTTGAGTGGTCAGATTTATCAGACTTTCCTTTTATATCTTGTCTCTTACGGATTATGCTGTTGGAGTGCTTAAATTATTTTTTGCTTAGTCTAGTGTCTCTAAGATTTCTTTTTTTTTCTAGAAGTTTTATAGTTGTAGGCTTTATAATTTAGTATCTAATTCATCTAGAGTTAATTTTTGAACATTCTGTTTCGAGTTACGGGCCACAGTTCACGGTTTTGTGTATGGATATACAGCTGTTCCAGCACCGATTGTTGAAAAAACATACAAACTGTCCTTTCTTCTTTTAAGTTGCTTTTGCACCTTTGTTGAAAATCAGTTGAGGGTCTGGAAGAGATGGCTCAGTGGTTAAGAGTACTTGCTCTTCTTGCAGAGGACCCGGGTTCAGCTCCCAGCATCCACATGGTATTTACAACCATCCATAACTCCAGTACCAAGTGATTCATCCTTCTCTTCTGACCTCTGAAAGTACCGGACATATATGTGGCACACTGACATACACACAGCAAAAACACTCATCAAATAAAATAAAGAAAGCCAAAAATGGAATTGGTTGCATATGCCCTCTATTTCTGGACTTTGTTCAATTCCATCAACATGTATGACTGGTCTTGTGCCATACCTTCTTATCCTGGAGCTCACTATGTAGACCAGGCTGACCTCAAACTCAGAAAGATCTGCTTGCCTCTGCCTCCCGAGTGCTGGGCCTAAAGGTGTGCATCACCATGCCTGGAATATTTTGCTATCTTGATGACTACAGCTTTATGGTAAGTTTTGAAATGGGTAGTATGAGTTTTATTATCTCAATGTTTTTTGCTTTTATTTCTCTAACCTATCTTTCCACAAAAGTGTTAAAACCAGTTTGTTGATTTCTACCAAACAGTCCTGTCAAGATTTTATCTGGTATCGTGTTGAGTTTGTAGATCAGTTTTTGGAGAATTGACTGAAGATGGAGTTTCTTGCCAGCCTAGTCCCTCAGCCGCTTTGGCCCAAATAAACACTCGGATGCTATATTAATTATAAAAAAACTGTTGGTTGATGGCTAGGGCTTCTTACTAGCCAGCTCTCTTTTAATTATTAACCCATTTCTATTAATTTATGTATTTCTACATGGCCTTATCTTACCAGAGAACACCTGGCACATCCTATCTTCCCAGAGTCTACATGGTGTCTCTTCCTGGCATCCTTTTTCCGCTACCTCTCCCCAGAATTCTCCTTGTCTCATAGTCTTGCCTATACTTCCTGTCTGGCTATTGGCCAACCAGTGTTTTATTCATCAACCAATAAGAGAAACATATATATAGAAGGCCATCCCCCATTACTTGACATCTTAGCAACGTTGACTCTTCTAATCCTTAAGCACAATATTACTCTCTGTATATTTATATCTTTGATTTATTCCTTTAGTGCTTTATAGTTTCCATTCTAAGAATTTCACATGTTTTTGTAAATTTTATCTAAGTAATAGATTTGGGGATTCTATAGTTCATAGCTATTTATTGAATTCATGAATAAACAGTTGTTGCCTACTTGTGAGTGCTCAACTTGATTCCATAATAAAATATAAGATGCTAGAGTAGGATTGGAAAGTTCTTCAGATCTCTTGTTTGGAAGCCAACAGTGAAGCTAAGAAGTCTGAGTGTGACTCTAAGAGGCAGGAGCTCTGGCCTTCATGCTAGCACCCTCCCAGCCACATAAACCTCGGACACTTCCCTAATCAGGGCCTTCCTCTGTGATGGCCAGTCTTTATTGTCAACTTGATTGAATTTAGAGTCACCATGGAACTGGGCGGTGGTGGTGCACACCTTTAGCCCCAGTGTTTGGGAGTCAGAGGCAAGTGGATCTCTGAGTTAGAGGCCAGCCTGATCTATAGAAACCCTGTCTTGAAAAAAAAACAAGAGAGAGAAAGACAGGGGGTGGGGAGTGGTGGAGAGGAGAATCATGGTGGAAAAATCTCTGGTTCCATCTGAAGATTATTCAGATTAGGTTGACTGAGATGGCCTCACCTTAAATGTAGGCAGTAGCATCCCATGGGCTACTGTCTGGGCTGAAAACCCAGAAGAAAGTGAGCTAAGCAAACCTCCAGGCTCCTGCTGCCCTGTCTTCCCCACCACAAAAGCCTGTTTTGTTTGTCTGTTTTATTTTGTTTTTTTTCTGAGACAGGGTTTCTCTGTGTAGCAGCTCTGGCTGCCCTGGAACTCTGTAGACCAGACTGGCCTCGAACTCACAAAAGTGTGCAGCAAACAATAACAATGTGAATTTAGGTTGTCAGTGTCAGTGTCACTTGGCTGTGGGAAGGTCAGTGGTCTGAGGAAGGAGGAAGGGCTGGTCTATTCAGTGGAGTGGTATTAAGGCCATTTAGGACAGTGTTGCTACATGAAAAAGGGTGAAAGGGAACAGGGTCTCAGAAAGACCAATGGGATGGCAGTAAACTCTCCTTCCACTGTCCTTTTCTTTTTACTATGAGAACATAGTGACCACACCCACAAACTTCAAACCAAGATACACTGCATATTTTTTTTGTAGATAAAAGCTTGGGCCATTTGGCAGCATCCAGTTTCTACATCACAGTCAGATAACTTGTCTAATCTCTTCTTCGAGTTTATGTGGTGGATGTTGAGTGGACTGGAGGAAGACTTACTCCCTGGTCAGCTAGGAAGGCAGTTTCCTCCCTTCTTGTAGCCTGGATTTCTTGGTTCTGGGAATGTAGGGGCAAGGGCCAGAGAATGATGGGAAGGGTTTTATGGCTAAAACCTTGAAGAGACGCAGGCCACTTCTAGGTAGTCATCTAGCCACACCTAAGCCGAAGGGTGACTGAAAAATGTGGCTGAACTGTGTGAGCAGAAAATGGAGCACCAAGATATGGGTTTTGCCAGGTAGTTGTGCCACAACAGCTCAGGGAAACTGAGGCACAGAGTGATTACGTGACTTGTAGAAGGATACGCAATTACTAAGACTGGAAGTTAGGGTTTCAAGCAAGGCCATTTATTTTGACAGAATGGGATAATAGCCATAGTAAGGACAGTTCGGTTTAACAGTTGGTTCAGGTGTGCACGAGGTAAGTGGAGCTGTACACATGGGGTCATAGTAATTCTGGGTTCCCTTCTGTGATGGTTGTATTGATTATCATCTCGACAGGCTCTGGGACCACCTGGAGGCCAGCCCCCAGACACACCTGGGAAGGATTATCTAGATTAGGTCAGCCTCTGGCCATGCCTGTGAAGGATTATCTGTTTAGATTAACTAAAGTGGGTGGCAGCATTTTCTGAGATTGGGTCCTGGACTGAACACAAAGGGAAAGCTAGCTGTATACCAGTGTCTGTCCCCAACTCCTCAATTCCTACCCCTTCTACTCCCACCCCACCCCCCTTTCCTGACTGTGGAGGCAGTATAACCAGCTGCCTCAAACTCCTGCCACCATGGCTTCCCTGCCATGATGGACTGTGCCCTCAAACTATGAGCCAAAGTAAACCCTTCCTTCATGGACTTGCTCTTGTTGGGTATTTTATCATAGCAATAGGCAAGGTAGTAGCTAGGACATTCATAGGCCCAGGCTCTGTTTTATACTCATCCAAAGAATTTGATATTGTTTCTAAGGTGTGTGGCTTACACTGTGCCTTTTATAAGCTGGTGGCTGGTGCTTCCCCTCAAGCAGAGAGCTCAGGCGAGGGCTGAAGAGCCAAGTGGCCACAGGCTCCTGTGAAGGCCTGGGAGACTGGGCATAGCAGGAACTGATGCCAGGCCTTGGGAAGTGGCAGTTACCAGTGCTTGAGCCTGGAGCTGCCTCTTGCAGATAACTTCCTAAATGTCCCCAGAGGATGGCCCCATGAAGTCAGGCTCGGTGCCCTGGCCAGGGATGGGAAAACCCCTTGGCCAGCACCTGTTCCCTCAGGAGTCCTTGTGGGCCTCAGTTACTGTTAAAAGATGAGCTTTAATTGAATTATTGTAAAAGCTCCAACATGAATGAATAAATTGGCACCCATAACTTATACATTATTTAAAAGTCAGTCTTTTAAAATAGCTGCTTTTGTTTGTGTGGTGGAGATATTGGGATTGAAGTCATTCCATGACTGGCATTTCTGTGGAATGATGAAGGAGACATGAGAGATTCCTGCATGAGATGGGGAGGGCACTCCTGTCTGGAAGCATCTGGAGAGGCTGCTGCTCCTCTCTGTCTTTTTTGTTTGTTTGATTGTTTTTTGTTTGTTTGTCTTGTTTTGTTTAGTATTTTTCGAGTCAGGGTTTCCCTGAGTAGCTTTGTAGACCAGGCTGGCCTTGAACTCACAGAGATCTGCCTGCCTCTGCCTCCCGAGTGCTGGGATTAAAGTCGTGTGTCACCACTGCCCAGCTTCTTGTCTTTTGAATGAGGACACTGAATGGTGACTGGGTCAGAAGTTTTAGGATGTACAGAGATTCATAGGGGCTTGGGCCCCAATGCCACTGCCCATCCCTTTAGCCACACGGTCCAGCAACAGAAGAAGAGGTGCTGGGTGGGAGTGTGTGATCTAGGCAGCAGGATATTGATGGATCCTCAGCATGGTTGCATATGCTATGTTTCCAGCCCCCCTCTCCCTGACCTTCAAATAGAATGTCTTCTAAAGAAGTCAGTCCTGTCCTCAGCCTTGTGCATTTAGTCAGATTCTTTCTTCCTAGATGACTCTGGTTTGTGTCAAGGGGACAAAAAATCTAAGTAGTCAGCATTCCTTCCCGGGTTTCAGGGATGGGCGATAGGGAGGACTGTGTGGATCTAGACTTACCTTGCCATAGCAATTGAGGCTGAGGGTAGGGAGTAAGGCTGGGAAGTAAAGTCAGTGTCTGGACTCCCACCCGTTTCCTTAATCCCATTTTGACTGTCCTTTCCACTTGGGCCTAGAAGCAGTGAAGGACCCAAGAAGGTGAGTGGGAAGGAAAAGGTAAACCCAATTAAATTCTGAGAACTGCTCTATATTATGTTTCTAAACGAAAAGACAACCCCACCCCCCAAAAAAACCCACCACCACCAAAAACCAATCCAGAGGGAAGAGGTAGCTGAGTTTCAGTGTACGGGATGTGACACATGTAATCTACAGGCTCAGGATACACTGAGCAGAGTCAGCACAGGAAGAAGATGCTCTCAGCCCCAGATGCCCTAGCCTTGGATCAGACGGTGTTGTTGGAAGCTTCCAGAGAAGGGTGTGCCCTTATAAGGGGGTAGGCTGAGAGGCCTGAGCTTAGGAAGAAATGGAACATTTTCCAAAGCCAGGCAAGGAGTGACAGCCTGAAGTGAAGAGAAAGCTTTAGAGCGTGAAGGAATGATAAATGAAAGATGCTCTACAGATGCATAACAGCTGGACTTAGTGATGACAGATATTAAATGGGAGCTTAGTGCTCATAGGTAGGATAACTGAGGAAATGAGTCCGTGGGATAAGCAGTGTGGTGGAGGTGGAGCTGGAGGGACTCCAGAATGAGAGCAGGTCTCTAAGACGATACTATTCATTGAGCACATACTCAGTTGTGTCCCAGGTGCCTCATGGAGTACTAGAATCCAGTGAGCAAGAAGGACATGGCTACCGCCTGCCTACATGGAGCCTACAGCCTAGGCAAGGAGAGATAAAGTGGGGAGAAAGTCAACAGACAGATGTGTAAGTGCAGTTCCAATAGTGAGGCAGAGTGCTGAGACCAAGGATGGCAGGGAGGACTCACCTTAGGGAGCATGCTGAGGGAGGACTGCCACAGGAAGTGATATCTAAGAGGAGTCCTGGGAAATGGGAAAGAGACAGACGTGCGTAGTTGCTTCAAAAAGTGTCTGGCACAGACCCAGCCTACACAAGGGCCCGGAGGTGGTCCAGACACGGACAAGTGTGAAGAGGTGAAAGAAGGCTTGGAGGACACATATCATGCATTGGAGATGAGCTCAGAAAGGGAGTCAGAGGGCGCCAGACCATGGCAGATGTTAAGGCCGTGGTAATGTTGACTTGTATTCTAAGGACCACTTGCATTTCAGGCTTTTGACTGCTAGGCAGTTCTCCCTGATGGTGGCTTCACTTTTCATGATTTCAGTGCCAATGGTTATAGCAAGCTGGAAGTATTAAGTGGAAACCTTCAGAAAATAAGTTTGTAAGCTTTCGACTGCATACTCTGAGTGGAATCTTGCATCTTCTGCTCTGACATGGGTGTGAGTCATTCTATTACTCTCCAGTTGACATATCCATGCTGTATATGGTACCACCCATGACTCCCTTAGTATCCCTTCCCAATATCAGGATGGCTTTCATAGAGTCATAGTCTAGAATTTAAGTAACTCTTATTTTACTCAGTGGGACCAATGTACAAGAGTGGTGCTGGCAATTTTATTAAACTATATAATTATAGTTGTTTTATTCCATTATGAGTTGTGTTGATCTGCTGTGCCTAATTTATAAACTTTATTATAGATCTGTATGTATAGAGAAAAACGCTCATATATATAAAGCTCAGAACTAGCTGAAGTCTTAAACATCTATCTAAGGGTCTAGGACTATATCTCTCATGAAAGATAGACTTGTCCCGCGCTATCGCCTCGCCAGCAAGAACCACACAGGACATTCGGATCCTTCTGCAGTAAAGCTTTAATGCGTCTTGAGAGGAGAGCATAAGCTTACCAGAGCGGAGACCCCGAGCCAAGAATCCCGTCCCTTAATAAAGGCTGGCAACCGCCGCCTCGGACGTGTCACCCCATGATTGACTGCAGCTCATCAGGCCATATGACGCGCCACGGAATAGGCAGAGATCAAGGAATGGAAAATTACCCAGCGCCTGCGCAATAATCTTGTTTACATTCAGTGCCTGCCGGATGCAGGCGCCATCATTGTAATGGAGAATGCAGGGACGGCTCCCTACATAGACTACTGTATTTTATAAATTTAGCATATCATTAAGTATAAATTGTATTTAAACCTTTTTTTATTTTTTTGACACAGAGTCTCACTGTGTAGCCCAGATTGGACTGACACTGTGGGCTTGAGCTCATGGTGGTCTTCCTGCCTCAGCCTCTTGAATGCTAGGATAGCATGAGCCATCATAAGAAGCTCCAGAATTTACAGAATTTTCATGTAGAAGCAAGGGGGATGGTATCACAGACCCTCATATGTATCTCACCCCAAGTCAGTTGCTAGCGGTTTCTCTTTTGTTTTCTGTTTCCTACTTCCCTAAGACGGGGTTAAACAAATCCCAGATCTCAAGTCTTGTCACAGCAACAAAAAACCTGGATAATACATAAACCCACTGTATATTTTAGTTGTGCTGAGGAATACTGTGTTCTGTTGCTGTGAAGAGACACCATGACTACGGCAATTCTTTTAAAGGAAAACACCTAATTGGAGCTGGCTTACAGTTCAGAGGTTTAGTCCATTATTGTCATCACAGCGGGAAGCATGGCAGCATGCAGGCAGACATGGTGCTGGAGAGGTAGCTGAGAGTTCTACATCCAGATAGGCAGGCGCAAGAAGAGAGAGAGAGGGGGAAGAGAGAGGAGAGGAGAGAGAGGAGAGAGAGAGAGAGAGAGGGAGGGAGAGAGAGAGGAGGAGAGAAAGAGAGGAGAGAGAGAGACAGAGAGACAGAGAGACTGGCCCTGGCTTGAGCATTTGAAGCCTCAAAGCCTACCTCTAGTGACACACTCCAACAAGGCCACACCCACTCCACCAAGTACACACCTAATAATGCCACTCTCTATGAGCCTATTGGGGGGGTATTTTCATTCAAACAACCATAGTTTAGTTTTCTTACATAATGATAACATCATTATCATACCTATTACTGTTGACTAGAATTCCTGGTTATCTTCCAAAACTGAGCCTGTAATTCAAATAGATTTGATTGCCCTAAGTTACAAAACAACATATGCATTGGTTTTTATGTTTGTTTGTTTTTTGGAGACATGGTTTCTCTGTGGCTTTGGAGGCTGTCCTGGAACTAGCTCTTGTAGACCAGGCTGGTCTCGAACTCACAGAGATCCACCTGCCTCTGCCTCCCGAGTGCGTGGGCTACCACTGCCTGGGTCAACATACACATTGTATTTGCTTGTTATATCTTGTCTCTTTTGACCCACAACAGTCCCCACTTCCTTTCTCTTCAAAACAAACAAGCAAGCAAGCAAACAAACCCACCTTGTTTCAATGACATGAACTAGAATAAACTGAGTCAGTTGTTTGCAGGATGGATGCCCAGAGCTCTGCATTTGTCTCTTTGCTTCCTTGTCTCTTGATTTCCTGAAAACAGAAAGTCAGTTCTATAGACTTGATTCTGAGGCTTCACAGTTTTGACAAGAAAATCGCAGGTCAGAAGGCCCTTCGTGTTGCCCACAGGCCTAGTCCCAGTCTCAGTGACACTAAGACTTCTTTTGTGTGACCCTCGGATCAATTATTTTATTGAAAATAACTGACTGAATTTCATTTCTTCAATCTGTTTTCACCATTTCCTTTGTCGAAGCCTCACTACTTCATCATCTCCTGCAGCTGTCTTCAGAGAAGAGAGGAGTGACTATGGTTTTTCTTGTTTTTTTTTTTTTGGGGGGGTGGTCCTAGTAAAAGAAGAAAACGTGTACATTTACCTGTTCAGTTTACCTACTACTTATCCCAAGAGAATAAATCAGTGTTAATCTTAACAACAACAACAAAATGATCTGCAGAAGAAGTAGGGCTGCATTGTATCAGTTTTCTGTAACTGTTGCATTGAGCTTAGAAATACCAATCTTCCAAGATTATGTGCTGATTATCCAAAGTGTGGGACCTTAAATATTTGGGATTTTTTATCTTTTCATTGATTTTTGGAATATTTGCATATATATATATATATATGTATATATATATGTATCACAAAATTCCTAAGGGTCCCCAAGTTTACATATGAAACCCACGTTTGCTTCATGTACGTCTTACATACATAGCCTCAGGTAATTTTATGAAATATTTTCAGTGATCCTGACTGTGGGTTGTGACCTATCACATGAGACCCGGAATTTTCCACTTGCAATATCATGTCAAAGCTGAAAGACTTTAGAGTTTGGAGCCTTATCGATTAGGGATGTTCACCCTTCATATAAGACTGTTGTCTCCCTTCTGCCCCTAATTGTCCCCTGTGGAGTGGGACATGAGTGCCGATTGACACTGTTCTGAAAATCCAATCCCTGTACACAGCTAAGCAGCACCTGTTTCCAACCAAATCCCTGTAAGGACTGGCAGAGCTGAGTTCTCTACTCACCACCCCACCCCTGCTCCAGCAGCTGCGGTATGATCAGAGACAGTTCTTAATAGATTTTTCCATGATGATGGCAGGCAAGTTGTAACACGTGGGTCTGAAGCCCCTGCCTAGTGACAGAAACTGCCCGGCAGGGACTTCAAAAGGCCTCACCAAACAGTACAGTCAAGAACAAACAGTACAACGCAAATGCATGGGGATCCTTAATGCTGGCAACTGCAGACAGTCTTGGAGCCCCAAGAATCCTAAGCCACACTCTGTCACTGTATCCAGGCTGTTTTTCACGTGAACTGCACAATATGGCAAGGCAGAGAATGCTCTGGAAAGAGAAATGCTAGTGGCTTTCACCTGCTTGAAAGGCCACGTATGTACCCAGGCCTCACTGTGGCCCCCGTGGTGCTGACACCCCCATGTTCTGCTGTTCTGAGGGTTAATGTGTGCACAGTTATAGCCATATTGAGACTGAACTGTATTATGTAGGTGGAGATGTCAAGTCCACAGTGGGGGTTGCTTGGAGTAAATGGTCTGCGGCGGCATCTCATTGGTTCTCATTCTTTCCCAGTGAGTGTGTGTCTGTGTACTTGACTTTTTTTCAAGGTATCTGCATATGCAATCCAGTTATGAGGGGGGTGGGCAGTAGAAGGGCACCTTCCTCATTCCCTCATTGGTGATGCATTGGAAGAGAAGTAACCAAGGGAACTGCAGGATTTAATCTCCTGACCTGGGTTGCCATAGTACCAAATAGGTTAAAAGCAGGTTGGAGCAGCATAAGCAACAGCACCGACTAGAATACATGTAAGGGCAGACCATACAATTAGACAGGACAAACCTCGAGTGTCCAATCCTATTTGAGGAAGTCATTGTCTGAGGCATCAGCCTCCTCCATGACCCACTGAGGGAGAGTGGCATTACCTGATGTGGTCCCATTTCCCAGTCCTGTTGCTCCATGCCTTTGAGGGACCTGCAGAAGAGGGAATGCCGGTGACTCTGTTGGGAGACTGGGGGTGGAGGGAAAAGCATTCTCTCTGATGGGGGATGGTGGAAAGCTGATACAAAACACAACCCAGACCCACAGAGAGCACCATAGCCCCCGGGGCACTTCCTCAGGTCTTCATTGCCTCGAACCCATTCTAGGAGCAGCTAGACTCAGGTCTGTGTGAGAGGTGGCCATGAGTACATGTGCAGTACATTTTCCGAGTAAGCGGGCTCCTTCAGCAAGCGAGCACTCTGTGCTCTGTTACAGTCACGTGGCTTTTCAGTACTGAATTGTGAATGGGCAAGCTTCTTAGGACCTGTCCTACCAGTGTCTCCAGGAGACAGGCAGTTGTCAGATGAGGGTGACCCTGGAAACGGGGTGGGGAAGACCCGCCTGTACTTTGCTAAGTTTGGTGGTCTAAGAAGGTCTTTGGGACGAGCTGAGAAGTAAATGCACAAGCAACTACCATATGATCCCCCTGTTTGCTGACAAGGGCATGAGGTCCAAGCTTGGGCCTGTATTAGGGCCCTTCATGAGTCATGGAAAGCCCTCTATATGCATAAGTGACTTACGTAACTGGAGCTATGATCATATCATCCCATTTTTAAGTTCCCCTCAGATGTCAACTTGAATACCTTTCTGTGGCTCCTCATTTGATTAGGTGTTCCCCTGTGAGACCTCAACGTTCGCCACTCTCTTTGGCCGTGGTGGTTCCTTTTAGCCAGGCCTTGAAGGGTCATGGTGATACTAATGGGAGGAGTTATAGTGACCCTGAGAAAGCACTGGGTTGAATCGGTGTCAGGCTCATTGCCTTGGTCTGGGGTGAAGGGTTTTGTTTATTTCTGGAGTAACCATAGGTAACCGTCCTACTTTTTGTCTTGTTTTTTGAGATGGGGTTTCTCTGTGTAGCTTTGGAGTCTATCCTGGAACTCACTCTGTAGACCAGGCTGGCCTCAAACTCACAGAGATCCACCTGCCTCTGCTGCACAGGAAGAAAGTAGGATGAGCCAGGCCGTCCAGCGTGCTCTTACATTGATACTCTGAGACCATCCTTGCCTGAGCATGTGGGCACACTTTACCACCCCCTGACTCTGCTGAAATGCCACCTGGGCAGGGGCTAGGGTAGGAGGCAGAAGGAAGAGGCCCCATTCTCATTTCTTCTGTGCCGTCATCTTTCTGTGGTATCTATCTCCAGGGCTCTGGTCCTTCCATTAGCAAGCAAGCCAACAAACACACTAGGCTCATGTATTCAGAAACACACATGTATCTTCTCACATTCCTGGCAGAGCCGCTGTCTGGCTGTTGTTTTCTATGAGCCGTGGTCCCAGGAAAGATGGCATTTTTAAGCAGGATGAATTGCTGCTCTCCTGCACCCAGGGCCGGCCATCAATCTTGTCTTGCACACTGGTTCTGCTGGTCTGCCTGCTTGGGCTCATCTTTCTGGGACAGACTTATTTACGGAGCCACGACTAAGGTAATCTCACTCCCCAGCCCAGCAGCCTGGGCCTCTCTCAGCCACTCTTAAAAATAGCCCAGGATGAAGAGAGCAAGCAAGGGTCTGGTTACCTCTGGTGCTCGGGCAGATCTTACCTCACCTCCGTGTCTGGCAGCTTGGCCCTTCTCAGGGGCTACTGGATGAGTTGTGGCCCTGCAGGTGATGGCCAGCCTGTCGGCCTCTGCCTGACTCACACTTCCATGCCAGTGGTCATTCTGCTGGAAGGAGGCGGTGAAGGCGTGAGGAGCAGGAAACCCGTCCCAGCTGCCTTTGCTCAGGCAATTGAGAGGGAAGCCTCAGCCCCAGAATCAGCTGGTTCCTTATGGAGAACAGGCTGTTCAGAGGGTCAGACACAAGTGGTATTGAGTGCAGGCCTGGCATGATGGGGTAATGCCTGACTTTCCCACTCTGCATGTTCTCTTTCCCCTGAGTGGCCAGTGTGCTCCAGCTGTCCTAGCTGCTATCCATGGCCGAGTTCTTGCTCCATACATATCCCTAAGACCAGTCCAGTCAAAGGGTGACAAACAGGGCTACAGTTTGGCCTTGGGTCTAAACCACCACAGTAGTTCCCTAAACCACCTTGGGGAGGCCTCATCCTGTCTTTCCTCCTTGTGCTGCTAGGGTGGCTAATTCTGGCTCCTGTCTTACTTCAAAGGGATGTGGTGGGATTGATTTACCAGTCTGGGAGACTGAGTCTGAAAAGTAAGTCCCAAAGCACTGAATCATGCCGAGCGTTGTTTCCTGCCTGTGTGTGCCTCCTGGGGAGCGCATCCAGGTGTGAGCCCATGTGCTGGGGTGTGTGAGAATGGGATGGATAGTCCAATAGCTATTGACATCTGTCATCTGACTGCTTCCCTTGCCCCCAAAGCCACTCTACCCACTGTTACTCTCTTGAATTTGAAGGCTCTGGGCCCCCATTCTGAAATACAGACCTGAACTTGGAATTCCCTGAGTTCCCAGGGAGATGCCTGGATGTCGTGGACAAGGGAAGATAATCATTTTCCAAAGGCCAAGGACGTTGGTAACCAAGGTGGCCTCTACAGCCTCTTACTTTTCTCCTCTACCTCTTCTGTCCTCCAGTTACTCCTCAGCTTCCCCATTCTTGCTGGTTGCTTCTTAATTTTGATACTGCCCCCGTGCTTTTTCTCTTTTGCTTGGGCTCTTGTCCCTTTCCACCTGTTCTTCCATGAGTGCCTCCAAACTTCCTTGGAAACTCTTTACCAATCACACTGATCTCTCCTTTTCCTCGGCACTCAGTCTCTAACATACCCAGTTCTCCCTCTGCCACTGCATACAGCGCCTGGTGTTGCCAGCCTGGATGGGACAACAGGTTCCTCTGGGCTGCTTGGTCTGGTTAGGGATTCAACAGGAGACCTTATTCTAGCAACTGCTCACACTTTCATGGGGAGCTTGGCTTTCCAGTTGTTAGGGCTGGAGTCTCAGTGGCGGCTTGATATTCTCAATGCCTGTCGTTCCCCCCACCCCTCCGTGTAAGCCATACTCAGTCGTCTTTCAACTTCTCCTCTTCTCTGCCTGTCCTTCTCTCCACCACCAGGAGTAGGGGTTCTCTTCCTCATTTGGCCACCTCACAGCCCCCAGCCTCTGGCTCCCAGGAGAGCTGTCTCTCAAGCTGCTCTCCACAGCCCTGGCAGCAGGTTTGAAGGAAAGTGGCTGGCTGGGACTTACATCTCCACCTGCTGGCCATCCTGACCCTGCCGCATGCAGCTCTCAGTCACTCTCACTGCCGCCGCCGTTATTCCTGCGGCAAAATCCTGTAACACAGGACCCTGAGACCCCGGGGGAAGAAATATGCTCTGACAGGCAGCACAGTGCATGGCTCCTGTAGGATCCACCTCTGTTGGATTCCCCTAATAAGTTTCCACTGAGAAACCCAGCAAGGGGCTTGGAAACTAACCCTCTGACTGTGTTGCTGTCCCCTAGGGACCCTTCCATGAAGACTGAGACAGGCACAGCTGCTAAGAAGAGCCTGCTGACATGACATCGGCCACAGAGTTTGAAAACGTGGGCAACCAGCCTCCATACAGCCGGATCAATGCCCGCTGGGATGTCCCGGATGATGAGCTAGACAATGACAACAGCTCAGCCAGGCTCTTTGAGAGGTCCCGGATCAAGGCCTTGGCAGGTACTGCTTGGGGCAATGGGGGTCAGAAGGTCGCATTCACAACCCTCATCAGGTCCATGCCGCTTCTTGCTATGGTGGAGCCTCTGTGAGTCCTGGTATGGCAGTAACTGAAACGCCTTTGCCAAAATTTAGAGAGCACCCCTTCCCCAGGAGTACAGACTTCAGTGCTTATCCCAGAATCCCCCACTTCCTCCTAAGCACTCTGAGAGGCAGGGAAGTGATGGCATTGGTGGTGGGTGGGTTCTGCCATCTGTCTCTGTCCCAAATGATCTGGCACCAAAGTCAGAAGTGTGAGGAAACTCTGGGTGAAGGAGTACCTGAGGGGCCACACAGGCACAAGTTCAGGAGATATCCTGTGCACTTAGTGCCCTGACTATGCAGGGAGAGAGGAATTAGCATCGTTGTCTGTGGTCCAAATGAAAAGAGGAAATTAAAAGCAGATAGTATCCTTTCCAATCTGCCTTAGGAAGGAGTTTGCTGCACGGAGCCTCTCATCCTTACACTGGGATTAGACTTGTATTTAGCAGGCTCATGAGGCTCATCCTTCCTTCCTTCCTTATGCGTGTGTGTGTGTGTGTGTGTGTGTGTGTGTGTGTGTGTGTGTGTGTGTGTGTGTGTGTGTGTGGGGGCAATATCTTACATCTCTGGTAGAAATGTCTTGACTCCCTCCTGGCTGAGATCTGAGTCTTTAGGAAACACCCCCCCTCCCCTTTTAATCAACTGTGTCTGTTGTCTCCCTGGAACTTGATCAGAGAAAGTATATTCCAACCCTCAATCTTTGTTTAATAAAGAAACTTTGGCTATATGGGCTGTGTGGTGGTGTGTGTGTATGGGGGTGGAGCTGGCTTTTACCTGATTGGACCTGAGCACACCATGATTGCTGCCATCTTACTTGCAGGAAAGTCTCAGCCCTTCCCATAGCACATTCTGGGGGTAATTCTGCCTTCTGGTACTGCTTGGGGTGTCTTCCTCCTTTCCTCCTCCACTCTAGTCCCAGATACCTTGGTTCCTGGGAAACCTGGAGGCATGAGCAGGGACTTAGGCCCCTGTGGAATGGTTTCTCACTACAAAAGGGGACAGTGGCGCCTCAAGTCCCTTTGTCATTATAGGACTAGGCCATCTCTGTTTGTGTCCTGTGTATTGTAGGAAACACTTTTCCCCTCATTTTCTCACCCCCCCCACTAGTGCCACAGAGTCCTCCTTTGGTTTTCCTTGGGGTTCTGGAATATCAGTGCCTTTCTTCTTTTGCTTAAACAATTTTAACTTCTTCAAGTATCCTAACCAACTTGAAACACTTGGCTTGTCCTTCTGGGGCTTTACCTCTCTGTCCATAACGGCTATATTTGGCTGCAGTGGTCCTAGTGATGTCTAGGGAAAGGGTAACCATGTTCTGTAATGCTTGCTGAAGGACAGAATGAGAAGTAGGACTGACCTGTGCAGGTTTTTTGATCTGTTTCACAAGTAATGTGTGTACCTCTTTATACACACACATACACACACACGCACACACACACACTCACACACACACACAAAACCTAGCTAAATTTCATTTTAATAATTGTTTGTTGTATGCCCACAAAATTTAAATCTAATCCCCCATCTAGACATAAAAGGAGAGTGGGGAACCGTGGAGACAAATTCAATATAGCATCTGTCTCTAAGGACTTTATAATCTATTAGGGGAAAATGAACTGTGCTCACAATTAATTAGCATGAGTGGAACTGGAGAAGAACTGTGGGGAAGGCACATAAATTAAATAGCAATGAGAGAGCAAAGGAGATGATACATAGAGAATCAGAATAGTTTGTGGGGGCCTTATCCAGGAGCTGGAGTTGAAGGCTGTGTGTAATTTGGGAAATCAGAAGAGTTTGAGGTGTCTCTAATTAGCCTGGGGGAGTACTGGCAAGCAGTTAGGTCTGGCAAGCCAGTGGGAAAGTGGTAGAGATGGATTAGAGGCAAAGAGGAGAAGGTATCATATGAGAAACTTATGGTCAGTCCTAGTTGATTGATTAGGGAACAGCCTTCCCTAGTGTTGGTTGTGGCTGCTTAAATCTGTTCACCACCAAGAGCATCTTACCTTCCAAAGCATAGAGTGGAGGACCCCAGGTCTGACCTTGACTCAGAAACCTGGTTACCAAGTAAGCATGTCAACCTGGGATCCTTGCATTGCCCCTGCAAATCACCTAATATATTGCTGGCTTTCTCCTGAGAGGTGATGTGGAGTGATCTCTGCTACAAGGTAGGGCTTTGGGAAGATCCATTCTGCTGGGTGGACAGAGGAGAGAGAGGAGCGTGTCAGGTTGCTTCAGTTTTAGCTTCTTTAAATTTTTATCTTCATACTCTTTGCAGCCATCTTAGCAGGACAGGCAGGGGGTCACTCTTTCTAGTAGGGCCTCATGAAGTCAAAGCTACGCTTGATGCTATCATATCACATGGTCTACTGCACACTACCTGCAGGAATGTTAAGGCCAGAAGGCTTCGGCCCTGTGCTTCTTCATGCTGGTGGCAGCCTGCTTTGTAGGTGCACATGTGAGGTTGGGTATATTGGGCTGTCATTATCTTTCTGCTATTGAAGGTCTAGAGTGTAGGAAAATATCACAAAGATCCAGGTTGAAATCCTGACTCTCCCTCTGTTGCTGTTGCCATGGAAGAGCACCACCCTTAGTCTACAAAGTGGTGGCAGTACTTTCCCAAGGCTGTGAAGATCAAATAAGCTAAAATTTATGAAAAATGAAAAATCAATCATAAAAAACTAGTGAATGGTAGACTTTATTGGTCTCAAGAAAGCTCTCTATAAATACTTTCTGTCCTTTCTCAACCTCAGATGCCCAAGATCATTGGCTCAGTTGCCTTTGACTGGCTCAGGACCCATTTCTTCCTCGATTACCCCTCCCATCCCTACTTTACCTAGGGAAGCTGAAGTCGGAAGAAAAAGCTGACAGGCTCCTAGGATCTCCTAGAGCCACCCTCGCTGTCACTCAGAATCCCATGTACTCTCCCACTTTTTGGTCTGGGACTGCAGAAATTATCCTCATAGTCTCAAGCTTAGTTGTGGATGCTGTCTCTCTCCTTGAGACTATCTGGTTCAAGACCTTTGCTTTGCCTCCAGACCTAAGGGGCCCAGCACCAGACTGTTATAGGCTCAGTCAGATCCCTTTCCCAGCATGGCTCGGTCCTTTTCCACCTAGGCCTAACAAAACAAGCCATCTGGTTACCCTGCCCTTGTGTATAAACACCTGAGCTTGAGCTAGAATAAGTCTTGACTTTTGATTTGAAATATCTGACTGAAGTGAAGGGGGAGATTGGGGGATGCTTTTGACCTTGGAGGGGGTGGGGAGTGGGAGGTGGGCGTGCATTGCTGGGGTCCGGAAGGAATATTTCCTTAGGTCTATATGCATACTTTGACTTCTTAATGTCAGACTCTGGCTGGCCGCATTTGCCTGGCTAAGTGGTGGGTAGCCTGGAGGCTTCTTCCTAACCAGCCTTTGATGGCTGTCTCTGGTGTAGCTATATTTCTGTCTCTGGTGTCTACTTTAAGGGCTAGAGGAAGGGAACAGATGAAAAGCCCAAATCCCTATCCTTCCCAAGGCTCCAGCCTTTGTGTTCCAGACGACAGGCTTCCAGGGTCTCCTGTTTCCTCTCCCACTGTTTGGGTTAGAACACACTCACAAAGTGTGCGGTTGACTGAATGGGAGGGAAAGTGCTGAGGACTGCAGAGAATTACAACAGCTAGAGTGCTGATCCCCCTGCCCTTTCCTCATCACCCCTGCCTGCTCACACACCCTTCCCTGCACTTGGTTATATACACGCCCCCCCCACCCCCAGTGAGAATGCCTGGGGACAAATGTGACCTGGACCCAGGTGGAAGAGGACAGCCAGAAAGACAGCAACACAAAGAAGTCCCCAGCAGAGAACAGTGTACGGTGCCTCCCTCCCTGCTCATCTTCCCACACCCTTTCTCCTTCTCACACCCCCTGTAGTACAGGCACACAGCCTGGCATCCCGCTCCCCATATGCCACTCACTGTGTGATTTATGTGATGTACAGCCCTGTCGTGCACACAGACTCATCTTGAAGGTTGCAGCACAGAGAACAGTCCAGAGTCTCCTGAGGGGCCTGTGAGGAAAAGAGGCTGACATGTTCTGTCTCCATCTTCCTGTGTTGCCCAGTGGAACAGTTCCTAAGGGAAAACTAGACAGAGCCCCTCCTTTCAAACAAGGGCATGGCAATATGCAGCTGGCTTCACTATGCCTTTAAGTTGGATCTCCAGGATGCTTCAGAAGGGAGACCGGATTCCTTTCTGTGTTCCCTTTGTAGTCTTCTTCCTGACAGTGGGATGAAAACTGAGCAGTGAGAATGAATGACAATTTAAAGAATATAACAGGGTCTGCGGGTAGTGGTGGGGCACTGCAGGCCCTTGGGTTACGTTCTGTAACTAGCAGATATTCCATTCCAAATCTCAGGGTGACAGCCCTCAGGGTCCAATGCTCCTGGCTCCCCGATGGATGTCCTGGGACTCCCCAAAGAGGGTAGCCTGCATTTGTCCTGACCTTGGTAGCCAATGGCTTTCAAAGTCTCCTTAAGAGATGCCTGAAGGGCCAGCCATGGCGATGCACTTTTTAAATCGCAGCACTTGGGAGACAGACACAGGCAGATCTCTGTGAGTTTGAGGCCAGCCTGGTCTGCAGCATGAGTTCCAGGACAGCCAAAGATACAAAGAGAAACCCTGTCTGGCAAAACAAAACAAAAAAAGATGCCTGAAGACCTTTCCCTCAGGCTGTTTTCCCCACTGATGCTAGGATCCTGTTGTCCCTACTGACCCAGAAAGGGCTTTGTGTCCAGAGAGTGTCTGATTTCCCTCAGGGAGCAGGATTTTACCTCAGTGGGTAGACAACCACTGCTTCATGACAGCCTGTTGATGGATTCAGAAGAAGCAGCTGCCACCAAGACATCAACTTTTCATGGTCACAGCGTCTGTCCAATTACCTGTGAGCCCAGAGGCTGTGACACTAATGGCAGCTTTTAAGGTTTTGGGGTTTTGTTTTGTTTTTGTCTTCTCTGATTTCAAAACATCTAGAAATTATATATTGGGAAAACATTATTCAGATAAACATCTACTCCTCAGCAGTCATTTTAATAATGTACTGTCAGAGGAAGAGAAGTAATTGGATCAGCAGCTTCCTCTCGGAGGTAGGCAGTTGTGAAACTGAGCCCGACCCCAGGCAGGTCTCTGCATTCATGAAGCTGGTTTCCTGTGCAGGAAGCCCACAAGAGAGGGCAACATGCTGCCTGAACTGTGTGGTCCCAGAAAGAGCTCCCTGTCCACAGGACAGCACTTCCTCCCACTGTCTCCTCCCATGTGGGATGTGTGTGTGTGTGTGTGTGTGTGTGTGTGTGTGTGTGTGTGTGTGTGTGTGTTGTGTGTGTGTGTGTGTGTGTGTGTTGCCTGTGTGTACAGATGCTTGTGTGCTTGCAGGGGTGTGTAAAGGCCAGAGGTCTGTGTTGAGTGACATTCTTTAGATGCTGTCCACCTTGTTTTTTGGGTCAGGGTATCTCACTTGGTCTGGTACTCACTAGTTAAGCTAGGCCGACCAGCCAGTGAGTCCCCAGGAATCCACTTTTCTCCACCTTCCCAGAACTGCGATTACAAGTGCCTGCCACCATACCTGACTCCTTTACATAGATTCCAGAGATCTGACTCAGGTCTTCATATTAATACAGTAAGCACTTCACTGACTGAGCTGTCTTCCAGCACCCTCTCCTCTCTGATGAAAGCTATTCATCCTTTCTGAGACTCTTTACAGAGCCAGGCTGTTCCCCTCACATGGGTGACTACTATCTATCATTGTGAAGAAGCTTTATCAAATATTAATGCTCTGAGGTTAATAATAAGATTCTGCTCCCTCCCTGTGCCATGCAGTCTGAGTGAGCCACATTAATAGCCTCCTCCATCTTTGGGACATTCCTGTGGGTTGCAAGCCTCATTCCCAAGGGCAGGCTCCAGCGCCAGGCCTCTTAGGAGCAGCCATATCCTCACCCCCAGTTCCCCGAGGGCTCCCTTGTGTGCTGTCTGGCTGAAGAGGTGCCGAGGGTGTTGTTTCCAGAGCATCTGTTCATTTTGTTCATTTTTCTTTCTTTCTTTTTTTTTTAATCATGTCGGTAAGAGAGAATGCTAGGGAGGCTCCAGCAGAAGTCTGGGAGCACTTAGCATCCCAACCCTGGCTTTCAGATGCTGGAAACTGGATCTGCCAGGAAATCTCACCTTACAGTCAAGTGAGAGAGGATCAAATAATTATATACATCCCCCCCTACCCACACACCACATTGGAAATGTTTCCTGGAAACTGTATAAGTTTATAACATAACCCATAGCTTCTTCTTTTTTTTTTCCCCTGAGACTGGGTTTTTCTATAGCTTTGGAGGCTGTCCTGGACCTTGCTCAGTAGACCAGGCTGGCCTTGAACTCACAGAGACACCGGTCTCTGCCTCCTGAGTGCTGGGATTAAAGGCGTGCGCCACCACTGCCCATCTCACCCATAGTTTCAAACTCACCCATTAAGCAAGCTTGCTTCAGTCCAAGCACAAGTTAATGGCAAAGGAGGGAAGGACGTGGAGGAATCATCTAGAGGGCCTTAGAGGCCTTAGAGAAATCCCAGAAGGAAGCAAGAACCTCGAAAAAGGTGGTAAAGGAGACTGTTTGCAGTGAGAATGGCAAGTGGAATGGTCAAAGGAGAGGCTGTTAGCCGAGAGAGTTCCGTTGTCTCAGGATAGGAGCTGTGGCCTCCAGTAGAGGGCTGGAGAACAGGACTGCTTCTAGCAGCTAAGTGGTGTGGTTAGGTGTGGGTTTGAGGTGGTTGTTCTGACTTCATGGGGACAGCAGGTATAGGGAAGCCATACAGAATTCTAGGAAGGGCAGATGACTACTGAGTGACACATGCTGGCAGTAGCGTTCTTTTGTCCTGATGTTGAGGGAGCTTGGTCTGCCACTTTTCTGCTCTCCCGACCCCTGGTTTCTCACCTGATCACTAGGAGCTTGAATTAGATGATACTCCAGGCTCTTCCAGTTCTGCCTACCTGAGAAGCCACTTATGGGGCATCATCGACAAAGGTCAGAGTGCCACTTTTCCTGGTTGATGGAGCTTTGGGTCCTGGCTTGGGGAAAGTGAATTTAACCTTTTAAACCAATGGCTAGGTCCTCCAGAAATTCCCCTCTTGATTGAGGCTGTATCCTAGACCACCTTGACTTCTGTAGTCTTACATCCCACTGGGTGCTTGCCACATGCTAATAGCACATGGCACCCGTGAGTCTGTGTCCACTTGTTTATTCAAGTTGGCTCCACAACCCCTCGAGTACCCTGTGAGGGGGCCAAATAGAGCTGTTCCCCTCACCTTTACAGACAGGACTGGGGTGATATTGCTCATCACTGTTGCGTATCCTCCTCCACCATCTTGCATATCCCTGGGTCCTCGGTAGTCTATCTCTAACCCTAACCCACTCCAGATGCCTATTGATTTTCTGCATCTTCTTGCAGCTCTCTGATCAAAACCTTGATTTCACTGATGTCCTATAGTTTCAGAATACTGTCACCTACCAGGGACAATGAGTTCTGATTCATAGAATTTTCCAGAGGAGGCTTGTAGTGATATATTATTTATGGTTTATTAAAGTTTGCCTGAAGATTCAGAAAGCAAAGTCAGACACAAGCCATAGAAGCCAAGCACACACCTTTAATCCCAGCAGCCAGAAGCTAGGAGGTGGTGGTACACACCTTTAACCCTAGGACTCAGGATTAAGAGGTAGACAGATCTCTCTGAGTTCAAGGCCACCCAGGGATACATGAAATTGAACCTGTCTAAAAGTGTAACAGAGCTCATGCCTTTAATTCCAGCACTAGAGTAGTGTAAAAGACAGAAGCAGGGTCTTCAGTATTCAATAGGAGGCATTTATTCTCCAGCTATGTTCAGAATAGGAAGGCCCCAGCCCTGTTAGAGGTAAGAGCTCTCTGGTAGCTTGCCTGTTTTGCTTCCCTGATCTTCAAGTTGAACCCCAATATCAGTCCCTGGGTCTTTTATTTATTGTGTTACTTTACATCCAGACCTTTCATGTCACCCCAAGTAGAGGTATCTGTCATTGACTGTGAATTGGTTTCCTTGCCCAAGCCACGCTGGGTCCAATCCTACTTACTCAGGGCAATAGAATCATTGTCCTCCAACACATTTGTAGAGTTGCCCTTCTTCACCTGGAAGCCACCAAGGTCTTCATTGGAGTACTAAATTCAAATTCTTCTTTAGCCTTTGCTCTGGGCCAGTTACCTGCTTTACATTCCAACCCCAAACATGCACACATAAACACACTTGCTGGTTGTGAATGAAATGAGGACGTGACCCCTCCAAGGCACGCTTGAGGAGGTTTTTATTGTAGATGTGAGGGAGGGAACAAACAGAGGCTTCTGGAAGAGTCCAGAGCAGGGAGAGAAAGTAGTAAATTGAACATGGCCAGCAGACTGGACCAGGCCATGGGGAGGGGGACGGTGGTGACAGAGGAGGAGAAGAGAGAGGGAGCAAAGAAGATCAAAAGAAGAGGACCAAGAGACAAGAGCGGAGAACCAGGAGAGAGCCAAGAGAGCAAAGAGAGCACTTGGCAGGGTTGTATAGGAATGAGAAACTGGGGGAAGGGAAGTCCAATGGGCTGGAGAAGTAGGGATGGGGACAGGGTGAGAAGAGCTAAGAGGAGCCAGGATGGCAGCTGGGGACTCTGTAACAGGTACTTGCAATGCCTGGAGGCCAGCATGCACTTTGGTAATAAGCACCACAATTAGCCATTCGTCCTGGATTTCTTTTGGATGGGTCAGTTGTCCCCTGGATGAGTCAGGGATCTTTAGAGAAACAGAATTTATGAATCTCTGTATATAAAAGGGATTTATTAGAATGGCTTATAGGCTGTGGTCCAACTAGTCGAATAATGGCTATCTACCAATGGAAGATTCAAGAATCCAGTAGTTGTTCAGTCTGTGAGGTTCGATGCCTCAGCTGGTCTTCCGTATACACCAGAATCTCGAAGAAGTAGGCTCTAATGCCAGTGAAGGAGTGGACATGCCGTTGAGAATGAGGGCAAGCAGGCACAGAGCAAACTTTCTTCTTCCTTCTTTCTATCAGCTGCCAGCAGAAGGTGTGGCCAAATTAAAGGTGGATCTTCCACCTCAACTGGTTCTTTGATTAGAAGTGGTTCTTTGAGCACCTTCCCACTTCAAATGATTTAATTAAGGAAAAGTCCTTCACAGGTGTGCCCACCATTTGCATTCCAGTTAATTGCAGATATAGTCAAGTTGCAACCAAGTTTAGCCATCACACACACAGGAGTGTGCACACATGTGAGCACACACACACACCATCAAGCACGCACACACACATGCATGTATGTACACATAGACACACACTCTCACGCATGCACACATGCACACACGCACACACACCCTTCCCACCCAAGGAGCTTTGAACAGGAGCCCCTTTTCTTCCCTGCAATCTAAAGGCATTATCATCTCCAAACGTCAGATCCAAACTAGCCTTCAAAGAATGTTTTGATTTAAACTGATTTATGATAAATTGGTTTCTTTTGCTGTGACAGAAAACTGCAGGACAATTACTTTTGTATCTTTTATGCACTTTATTAACCAGAATATACTTTAGCACAGAAAAGATAAAAAATAAAGAACTGAATGTTAATGTCTCAAAACTATTTTCATGTCTGTAAATATATGATTATATAAGTATTAGAATGTTACCAGCAATTCTAAATCTTTTCACTAAATACACTTCATCAGTTCTCATTAGCAAATATGTAGTTTTTATCACTTTAATACAGTGGTTCTCAACTTTCCTAACACTTTAACCCTTTAATACAGTTCTTTATGTGTGGTGACTCCCAACCATAAACTTTCCTTCATTGCTACTTCATAACTGTAATTTTGCTGGTTATGTATTGTAATGTAAATATTTGATATGCAGGATATCTGACATTCGACCCCCTGTAAAAGAATCCTTCGATCCACCAAAGGGGTTGTGACCCATTGCTTTAATGGCTTTCTAGTCTTCCTTTACATTAATTTACTCCATGCTAGCTAGACAACTTTATTGTGTTCGACTCTTATCATTTTTATGTGCTTTATCGTGACATTTTGTGTTTTCAGGTTTGTAGTCACATCCTAAAGCTCCTTTAGTATCAACTCTAGCTAGACCATCAATCCTTAAGGGCAGGGGAACCACCTTTAGCTGTTCACAGTACCAGTCTACTGGAAGTGAGTTGGTTGAAAGGAAAATTTCCCCCAAGAGTTAAACAGGAATGGAATTCATGCCACCGACGTCTCTTATGATGTATCCGAGAGGGTCTGCTTCTGATCTTGGTTGTGTAAAGGATTGGCTTCTGTGTCACTAAGGCTTGTCTCAAGTTCTCGGGAGTAAAATCCTAATTCACTGTGGTTGCCGCAGCCTTGGCTTCTGGGAATGAATTGGAGAGCAAGCCTGAGCTGGAAATCTGCTTACCATTCTTTCAGGTCATGCTCAATGAGCCAATCACAGGCCTCTCTTGTCTCTCACAGGCCAATCACGGGCCTCTCATAGACTATCATCTGCCTCTCATGGCCTCTTATCCCACTTGTCTTTCTAGCTAATTTTGGCCACAGTGTTAGACTCAGAGCTGGTTAAAGTGCAGACTCCTTCAAGGAGGCTGCCCTTTTAAAACTTGTATCGTTTATTACTTGAGGTTTATGAACTTTCACCCTAGTCTCTGTGCCATCTGTTGTTTCTTGTTATTAAAAGTAATATATGCTCGGGGGCTGGAGAGATGACTCAATGGTTAAGAGCACTGGCTGCTCTTCCAGAGGACTCGGGTTTGACTTGATTCCCAGTATCCGCATGGCAGCTCACATCTGTCTGAAACCCTTGTTCCAATGGGTTGGGACTCTCTCACACAGACATACATGTAGGCAAAGCACCAATCAATGTACATAAAATTTTTAAAAAATTAAAAAGTAATATATACTCATAGCAGAAATTTTCTTTTCCTTTTCTTTTTTTAATTATTGTAGAAACTATTTATATGACCAATTAAGAAGAAAACAAATTCCACCAGCTTTATTTTTTTTTTAAGATTTTATTTATTTATTACGTATACAGTCTTCTGCCTGCATGCCAGCAGAGGGCACTAGATCTCATTCAAGGTGGTTGTGAGCCACCATGTGGTGCTGGGAATTGAACTCAGGACCTCTGGAAGAACAGTCAGTGCTCTTAACTGCTGAGCCATCTCTCCAGCCCTAATTTTTTTATTTATAAAGTCATATTATGCATATGGCTTGAGAGCCTGAATTCCCCCTTAAAATATATGTTCCCCTTTGTTGTCATTGAAACTTCTTATGTAATATACCTGATATACTTGTTAATGTAACCATTGTTGCTTTTGTGGGTTGTCAGTCTCTACTTTTTGTCTATTTGTTTTGGAACTGGAGATTAAATCTTGGTGCTCCTGTATGTTAGGCAGGCTCTCCACCACCGGGCTCCATCCCCAGCTCACCATTCTTTGTTTTGAGACATTTCAAACAGAGAAAATGGAGAAAGTCGTGAAGCACTAGAGTTTTATGGGCATAGGAGGAATAAATAGTTGGGTCACAGAGTTAACCACATTTTTTGTTTGTTTTGGTTTTTTGAGACAGGGTTTTTCTGTGTAGCCTTGGTTGCCCTGGAACTCACTCTGTAAAGCAGGCTGACCTCAAACTGACTGAGATCCACCTGCCTCTGCCTCCTGCGTGCTAGGATTAAAGGCGTGCACCACCAACGCCGTGCTAAATTAACCACATTTTATGTATCTT
The DNA here is from genome assembly GCF_003668045.3 of Cricetulus griseus. Lineage (NCBI taxonomy): Eukaryota > Metazoa > Chordata > Mammalia > Rodentia > Cricetidae > Cricetulus > Cricetulus griseus. The sequence continues at coordinate 126,847,419 of NC_048598.1, forward strand.
TCCCAGAATATTTTATTTAATTTTTGCACAGTTCTACACATTTTAACCCAATGTATCTTGAAATTATATTAATACATGAAAGTCTCTTCATTCTAGTTTCAGTTAAATGATTTTCCACTGTAAGAAAATATAATTTGTTGTTGTTGTTTGTTTGTTTGTTTGTTTGTTTTTCAACACAGGGTTTCTCTGTGTAGCTTTGGAGCCTATCCTGGCACTTGCTCTGGAGACCATGCTGGCATCGAACTCACAGAGATCCGCCTACCTCTGCCTTTTGAGTGCTGGGATTAAAGGTGTGAGCCACCAGTGCCCAGCGAGAACATATAATTTTAAGGTAACAAATAATCCAATTGTATATATTCAGGTTATTTCTATTATTTAACTATTTGCAAAACTAGAGTGAATAGCCCTGAACCTACTTGATGTTGGAAGTCTGAGTGTGCCTGTGAGGTACATTCCTAGAAATGGAATCATTTGTATGTGCATTTGAGACCATCCTTGCCAAGTTGCCTTTCGTAGAGGCCAGCCTAGTTAAACTCTTTCCAGCAGCATGTGAATGCTGCGTCCCCCACACTCTTGCCAGAACTCCATTTTGTCACAGTTTCCAATCTTTTTTCATCTGATGAGTGAAGCATACGTGTCTTCACGAGCTGTACTGTTAGCATGAGAAATTCCAAACATGAAAATACCGGGGGTGAAGATAAAATAAACCATCATCCAAATTTAGTGTTATTGATATGTCTGTGTGTTTGGGGGCTGAATTATTTTGAAGTAAACTAAAGACGTCTTGAGGGTTTCCTTTCAGCTACCTGTAATTCCCTTTGTCTGTGTCTCTGATAAACAAGAACATTTCCCACTTAAATATTTTACCACTCTTGCCAGGCAGTAGTGGTGCATGCCTTTAATCCCAGCACTCAGAAGGCAGAGGCTGGCAGATCCCTGTGAGTTAGAGGCCAGCCTGGACTACAGAGTGAAGGTTGTTATACAAAGAAACCCTGTCTCAAAGAGAAAAACAAACAAACAAAAAACATTGTACCACTCTTATGCCTGACACATTAGCAACAATTCCCTGATAATCAAAATCTGAGAGAAGTATTTTCCCAGTTGTCTCATGATTGCCTTTTCTAGTAAGAACAGTTCATTTTTATATTTGTGTGTACATGTGTATGTTTTAATTCATTTCTGCATTTATTTAATGTTTATAAATGTTTTGCCTGACTGTATGTTTGTGCACCACATGTGTGCCTGGTGCCCAGGGAGGTCTGAAGAAAGCATTGGATTCACTGGAACCAGAGTTAAAGAGGGTTGTGGGCCACCATGGAGGAGCTTGGAATCAATTTAGGCCTTCTGCAAAAGCAGCAAGTGCTATTAACAGCTTTATTTGTTGCTTGTTTTTGTTTATTTGAGACAGGGTTTCTCTGTGTAGCTTTGGAGCCTGTTCTGGAAGTCACTCTTATAGACCAGGCTGGCCTTGAACTCACAAAGATCTGTCTACTTCTGCCTTCTGAGTGCTGGGGTTAAAGGTGTGAGCCACCACTGCCCGGCATGCTGTTAACTGCTAAGTCAACCCTTCAGCGTCATGTGTGTCCTTTTAATGTGTACTTCTATGAGCATCATGGATAACTTTTTATATATTTGAAAGATTTTTTATATATTTTTTCCTGTTAATTCTTCGTTCACATTGTTAATCATTTCCTTTCAACTTATGGACAGTTGTGTTAGCCAGGCTCTCTTGCTGTAAACTCTCGAGTTAGTCAATTTATGAGGAGAAAAGGTCTATTTAATGTATAGATTGCATTACTTTGGTGAGGCGTTGTGCCATGGTGGAAACACAGAGAAGGTCAGAGCTGCTGACCTCATAACCGAGATATACACTTGCACACACAAGAAATTGGGAAAAGGCTGGCGGTGGTGGCACATGCCTTTAATCCTAGCACTCAGGAGGCAGAGGCAGGTGGATCTCTGTGGGTTTGAGACCAGCCTGGTCTACAAAGTGAGTTCCAGGACATCCAGTACTGTTATGCCACAGGTTACCCCAGCGGGTATAGGGGTCCATGGGATGAGGGTTCTCGAAGACTAGGTGGGTAAGGATTTGGCAGTGACAAACAGAAACAAACACAGAGGTGGTTTGAATCTGAGTGTATTTTGCAGTTCTCAAGCAAGGCTGTTTTAAAGAGGTATTTTCTCAGGGGATGTTTTTGTTAAGCAAACCCAAACATATGATATTATTGTTACTTGGCACAGTAATGCAGAAATCCAAACTGTAAAGTCGTCCGGGGTTAACCAAAACATAGAATTGTCCTTGGTTAATCAAAACAGAGAATCATCCAAGGCTAACCACATATTTCTTAAATCAAATTAATAAATTTTTATGGTCAGTTATTGTTTAACATCTCTTACCTACTTCTTGTGAGTTTTTGAAATATTGAACTATTTTAACTATTTTAACTCTTTCTTATTAAAAGCTTTCTTTACCAGACACTAAAGCTCACTCTCGATGACACATGTACAGCCATATGGAATTTTGTTGTTGGGAAAGTTTTTGCTAGTTGTACCTGTGTGAATGACATGAATGATTTGGAAAGCACTGGTTTCCAGAGATGAGGTCATGGCTAGTGACCCCCCCATCTCAGGGAATGGTTTCTTATCTTTACCTCTCACTTGAAATGTCAGGAACATTTCATTAATATGAAGAAGGAATAGAAGAACAAACAGAAATTACCACGAGAATCGCAGCCCAATATTTTTTTCTGGCCAAGAGTTTCACAACCAGTTCCAGGAGACCTCCTTCTTTTGAAGTTTTCCCCTCAGCCTGTGGAACTTGTCACACAGAATCTACTGGATTTGGTGTGACACTGTTACACAGAGAAACCTTTTCTTAAAAACAAAAACTAAAAAGGTGGGAAGAACAAGGATGGGGACGGTGCATTGGGTCCTGTAACCCTCTTTTGAGATTGTTGTGCTTCTATTGCTGTGATAAGACACCAAACCAAAGCAACTTACAGAAGAGAGAGATTTTTGGGAATGGCTGGAGTCCATGACCATCACGGCAGGGAGTGTGGTGGCAGGTAGGCAGGGAGGCATGGTGCTGGGGCAGTGGCTGAGTGCTTGCCTCCTCATCCTCAGGTAGGAAGCAGAGAGTGCTAATGGGAAGGCCCCGTGCTTTTGAAACCTGAAAGCCTGGTCCCTGTGATACACCTCCAACAAGCCCACCCCCTTAATCTTTCCAAATAGCCACCAACTGGGGACCAAGAATTCAAATATGGGGGTCATCTTCATTCAATCCACCACATGCCACAGCCACCCAACCACCTCCTGCTGGACCCCACATCCTAAAGTTTCCACTGCCTTCCAGGAGCAGGAAGTTATAGACCAGATTGAGCCTCTATCACATGGACATTGGAGGACCATTCCAGGTCAAACTATAGGAGTATTTTTTTTTCACATGTTAAGCACATTAACCTCTGTGAAACACCCGATGGCATTTCTTACAGTTTGCCCTTGCTCATAGTTTTCTCCCTCCAACCCCCACACAAAAGTTTTTCATAACTTGAGCTTCCAATCTTTCATCTCTGGCTTTTAGATTTGGTGTTATACTGACCCTCCATTAGCCTTATTTTAAACAACTGTCCTATCATCATCGATTATTGTGTTTTTATAGTTTCATTTTGTACATTTCAGTTTTTATTCAACTAAATTTGGATCAAAAATTAAATTAAAAAATTCAAAAATATTCTTTCTGGAATAAAAGTACAGATTTAATTTTTCCTAAGTGGTCCTCTGCTTTTGAGAAAAAAAAAACTTTGCTGAATAATCCTTCTCTCTTTTCCCTACATATTTGAAATGTACTTTTATGAGATGTCAAATACCTATATGTTGCCAGCGCCATGTCTTCTTCTTCTTGGCTGTGTCTGCCTTTCATATGATAATATGACACAGTTTTATCATAAGGTTATACTTGAAGTTTGTGTGATCCATTTGCTCATAATTTCTTTTGTAGGACTCGGAGATCTTTTAAGGTTGTCCCTATGTAGATTTTAAATACTTATTTTAAGATGTAACATGAACCACTTTGTCTCTTTATTACCATTAGGGGTCTTGCAGATTAATATTTTGGGGTGACCTTGCCACACCTTCCCTGGTTCCTTTTGTCTCTAGAATTAAATTTAGGTGTTAAAATACTCCTTCCCATTCCCACTTGTGCCCTAGCCCTCATCCTTCCCTTCTTGATAGCTGGGAATTGAACCCAGGACCTTTCAGTCTGTCTGTTTTTCTTTTTAAAGATTTTATTTGTTTTTATGTATATTGGTAGTCTGCCTGCATGTATGCCAGTGTGAAGGTGCCAGATTCACTAGAATTGAAGTTACAGACAGCTGTGAGCTGCCATATGGGTGCTGGGAATTGAACCCAAGTCCTCTGGAAGAGCAGCCAGTGCTCTTTAACTGTTGAGCCATCTCTCCAGCCCTTAGTCTATATTTCTAAGCCTCTCGTTTCAGAGATTTCCATGTCCATCTTAAAGTGTGGACTATTTTCCACACATAGCCCCTAACCTGTAGTTGTTGGGTAGTCTGTCTGTTTGGGCTCATTTCATTTCCTTCTTGCCCTCCAAAGTGTTTTTCATAATGAAGACCTTCTTGACAACCTCCAGTTGTCAGAATGACCTCTCTCCACATTGACTCCATGAGCATCTGCTATAAAGGCTATTCATCTGCTAACTAATGCAGTATTACTTTGTGTAGCCTGCATGTTTGTATTAGCCAGGGTTGTCTAATTCTCTAAAGCAGTGATTCTCAACCTTCCTAATGCAGTAGCCTTTAGTATACAGTTCCTCATGTCATGGTGGCCCACCACTATAAAGTTATTTTTGTGGCTACCTCATAATGGTAATTTTGTTACTGTTGTGAATCATAATATAAATATCTGATATGCAGATAGTTTTGGGTAACCCCTGTGAAAGAGCTGTTTGACCCTCTGCAGGGGTCACGACCCACAGGTTGAGAACCACTGCTCTAAAGGAATAACAGACCTGATAAAAATGTGTGTGTGTGTGTGTGTGTGTGTGTGTGTGCATGAGAGCACGTGAGCACGCGTCTGTCTGTCTGTCTGTCTGTGTCTGTGTGCATGCTTGCTCTCAAATGCCATTTATTAGAGTGGTTTACAGGCTGAAGTCTGTCTGGGCAATCCAACAATTGCTAACTCCCAACAGAAGGCCACCAATTCAGTAGCTGTTCAGTCCATGGGCTGAAGGTCAGGAGTCCCAATCTGGTGCTGGAGTCTTGGAGGATTCCTAGAGAGCTTCTGTCTCCATGGGAAGCCTGAAGTGGTTCCTGAGACCAACACAGTAATGCCTCACCAACAGAACAGATTATGATTACTTTGCCAGGGAGAGTGAGGGCAAGCAGGAAAAAGGCGAAAAGTTCCTTCTTCCATGTGCTTTTATGTGGACAGCCACCAGAGGTGTGGCCCAGATTTAGAGTAACTCCCCTCGCCCCAGATGGGCCAATCAAGACATACCCAGTTGTTTAGGTTTCAGTTGATTCCAGATGTAGCCAAGTCGCTCACCATGGTTCGCATCACAGTCATGAGAAAATGCACAGACAGTAAGCTGAACTGAGATGTTGGGCGTGGCTTGAGCATATATGAAACCTCAAAGCCCACCCCCACAGAGACACACTTCCTCCAACAAGGCCACACCTCCTAATAGTGCCACTCTCTATGAGTTTATGGGGGCCAATTACATTCAAACCACCACAGCATCCAAGCCCCCGCCACATTCCTGCCCTAGAAATAAGCCCTAGCTCCTGCAGGGCCTCGCTAAGGCTTTCCTTTTCTCTTGTGAACAGCAGACCTCACGCAGTTCCCTCTCTTTTTGCTCATACTACCGTGGTTCCCAGTGCAGCTGGCTCGGGGCCACTGGCTTCTCCTGCACTCAGATGGCTCCCGAGGAGGAGCGTCTGGGTCTTGAGGGAGGAATGTGCTGAGCATGCCAGTGTGCAGCAGCCGAGTGAGCAGCTAATGGAGATTAATCCTCACCCCTGGGCCCTTACTCTGCTTTTGGTCATCATTAGCCTCTCGGAATCTTTCCCATGTCTCATCACTGCAGAGTGTTTCACGGTGCTCGGGATTCTGGGTAATCTCCCCACCTTAAATTAAGGCAGTCAAGAGGCCATCTGCTGTGCTCCAAGCCTGCAACTCCAGCGTCACTGTGTGTTGAAAACTGAGGAGGGCTCAGGGTGTTTTACCAGACTTCTGTACCAGTGTTTACGCCAGCCTAGCATCCTGGAGTTAGATTCTGTGTCCCTAGCTAGAAGCATGTATTCTTTGCCAGGCAAAACAAAACAGGGGTTAGCACCATGTAGTGAAATCTTTGTATTGTTTGTTTTTATTTGTTTTGTTGATTTGTTTTTTTGAGACAGGGTTTCTCTGTGTAGCCTTAGCTGTCCTGGAACTTGCTCTGTAGATCAGGCTGACCTTGAACTCACAGAGATCCACTTGCCTCTGCCTCCTTAGTGCTGGGATTAAAGACTACCAGGCAAACCTTTGGATTTTTATGAACAGGAAAATTAGGAAACAAAAAGAGGGTGTTAGCATTTAGGGTGCTCTCACTTCTGGTCCCGTGACCAGAGATTTCACCTCTAACTTAAGGAGCAGGTTAGGGAAGGCCTTGGGGTCAGGTGGGGACTGTAGCTGGCTCTGCTAAACCCCATCATACCCACAGTAAATACTGCTGCATTCTATCCAGCATATCACCCAAACTTTTCTTACATTTTTCGCTAAAGCAGCCCTTGAAATCAAGAAAACATTTTAATTTGCTGTTGATGGAAGGGTACATTGGGGATTTCCTTGGCCCAGAGTCCCAGAATGAGTGAATGCCACTTAAGTTTTATGTTTATTTAAAATCAACACAGTTCTCCTCCACTTCATGGAAAGCTTATTTAAGTGGCCGCCTTAGAAGTGTTTATATGTAGCTCATACACCCATCATTTTTCTCATAGAGTAAGTCTGCTCGGTGTAGGAACCCTCTGGCTTGTGTTTGCATTCCCTACGACCTCCACTCAGTGCTGAACACCTTATGGTTGTACAGTAAGCATTTGCTGAATGAATGAACAGACAAATAAAGAGGCTGAGTTCTTAACACTAAAATAGCCACCAAGTAGGCAGGAATCTGATGCCGTGAGTCTCCGGAGCTGGCAGCATCATACCCCAGGGGCAGCACCGGCTCAGCTCCTCTTCATGTTATGTCAAGCCTGATATTTAATAATTTAAAAAGCCAACCTTTCCCCGGTTTGGACTCAGTTGAGTGCACATCTAGCATCCTCTCCTAGTGTTGACATTTCCCCCTGGCTGGGACCCACTCGTACAACACTCTGCCCAGGGGCCCTGCAGGCCCCCAGACCCAGACGTACTACTAGGTCAGCTCCACAAGTGCTGTTCACAAAATCACAAAATCACACTGTCTTCTCCCCTACTGTTTCTATCATATTTTTTCCTCCTCTTGCTACTCTTCCCTGCCATTCTTTCCCCTCTGTGCTGCCCAGCCTCTCTTCTCTCAAGCCCAGCCTGGATGCCTCAGCAGTATTTACTTGCCCAGAGGTGCCAGTCGGTGCCCATCTAAACTAGTTTAACATGGACTGGGGGCTTGGTTTGCTGATTCAGTGTGGAGGTACCCTGTCACCATCTCAGGGCCGAAAGTCAAGATCCCTTGCCTGCCATTCTGGGAGTGAGATGGCTACATATGCATGGACAGCTTCCAGCCCAAACCTTCATTCCCTCTGACCTCATGTGGATCAGAGGTCTGCAAGTCTCAACTCTTCTTGTCATTTTCTACATAGCAGGAACTGACTGCTTGAGAGCATACCGTGTATCATTAGGCCTGGCACAGGCCCGCCACACAGCACAACTGAGTAAATGCTTCACTAGACCCCCATGATACAGCTATAGAGTGCCTACTGGGCACCATCAAGCTTCGGGCCTGGGAACGAAAGGCAAATGATACAGACTACTATGAGCCCCAGGAGCCCACAGTCTTGTAGGAAAGACATATTCAACTAATCCTTTACAATGAGAACTCAGGAATCACAGCACACATGAGGAGCTCAGAGTGAGAGTTTAGAAAAGCCCTGATTTTAAAGGATGAATAGGAATTAAGTGAAGGGCACGTAGGAAAATGCTTAAGAGCATTCTAGGCAGAGGAAATGGATGGATGGATGGATGGATGGATGGATGGATGGATGGATGGATGGCAGTAGGGAAGGAGGACAGTGGATGGATTGAGTGGATAGAGCTGAATTCAATGGCAGAATAGTGCAGAATATTCTGTCTGACATCAGGAAACAGGTGGCTGAATCAGGGTATCTTGCTACAGTGCATGGATGGTGGTGATGGTGGTGGTGGTGGTGGTAGCGGTGGTTGCCCCACCTTGGTTCTGATGGTCCCATGATGCCAAGGTTGGCATATACTCCCAGAAACGAGGTAGAATGAGTGCAACAGCCTCCTCTGCCAGGCAAGGACAACACTAAAACTACAGTAAAACCCTTCAGCTCCATGGTACACCAGTCCTTCCAATCCCAGGCCACTCACCCAAGGCTCTTCTCCTCACCCAGATGAGCGGGAAGTTGTTCAGAAGAAGACCTTTACGAAATGGGTCAACTCCCACCTGGCTCGAGTGTCCTGCCGTATCAGCGACCTCTACAAGGACCTTCGGGATGGGCGCATGCTCATCAAGCTTCTGGAGGTGCTTTCCGGAGAGATGCTGGTAAGCCCCTCCCAGCCTGTGCTGATGCCATCAACCCCTCTTCAGGAAAGGCATTTGCAGAGGGTTTCCTCAGCCCTCCAGGGTTCCTCCCTGTTCCTCTTCGAGGTTCCAGAACAATGTCAAGGGTCTCTGTGGCTGACTGGCTTCTCTGACTTCTTCCCAGATTGTCTTGCTCGCTTCTGACCACTCCCACCTCTTTAACCTTCAGGTTCATTCCAGAAGCTATGCAGGGCTTTGCCATTCTCACTGGGGTCTGGGCAATCTGGAGCTGGAATGCATGGGTCTAGATGTATGAGCTGCTGGAGAAATTGGCGTTCCTCTTGGAACCAAGGGGAAAGTATGGAAGAAAGTTTGCTGTGTACTTTGTCACAGGTCCAAGTGGAAGCCTGTTAGGGGGCCTCTTGGTTGTCCCTGCCCAGCATTGTGATGGGTGAGGGTGTATGCTTTACTCTGTCACTTTTTTGTGACGTTGGGCATATCGGGTAGGATCTGCTTTGCCTCTACTTCCTCCATGTATAGAATGAGGTGTTGTGAGACCCTCGGGGCCTGAGTGAAAAAGCACCGTGTTCTTCCATCTTGCAGTCCAGACTGTAGCTCTTGCCTTTTTAGCCCACACTGAAACTCCACTTGAAAGAGTTGCTCCAGGATCCCTTCAAAAGACAGTTTACAGGCCAAGCTGGTAAAGTGTTTGAGGACGGGAGTCTGACCCTCAGGATGCACATGGGAGAGCTGGGCATGGTGGCATGCGTGCTTTTGTAATCCCAGCACCCAGGAGGTAGATACTGGGCAATTCCTGGGACTCCCTGACAGCCAATACAGCCTACTTGGCAAGTTCCAGATCAGTAAGAGACTGTCTCAAAACAAACAAACAAAACAAAAATGGTGAGCAGTAACTGAAGAATGACACCCAAGGCTGTCCTCTGGCCTCCATATGTACACACGCCTACATATCTGCTCACGCATGCATATTTACCCACCCCTTGGGTTCTGTCTGGGGTATGCAGGGGAGGAAGAAGATTTGGTGGGGATGCGGAAATTGTCAACCAACAGTCTGAAAAACCATTCTTATTATTGACTAGCTGTGAGTGCTTGAGACAGGAACCTTGTGAATTTTGCTAAAAGGAAAGAGGTGATGGAGAGATTGCCCACCAGTTAAGCACTGGCTACTCTTATAGAGGACATAGTTTCAATTCCAAGTACCCATATGGCAGCCTATAGCTCCAGTTCCAGGGTATCTAATGTCCTCTTCTGGACTCCGTGGCCACTGCGTGCACGTGGTGTGCTGACATATAGGCAGGCAAAACACCCATAAACATAAAACTGAAAACAGATAAATGTAAACAAAGAAAAGTGTCAGGAGTGACTGTGGAACCTGGAATTTGATCAGGAAGATGAAAGGTAGAGCCAATGGCATCAGCTGATACAGGTTGCAGCCACCTGTGGTGTGACTGTGAAGACCCTTCATGCCCATGAGGCCATTGCTGTCCCTTAGCCAAGACCCACCAAGGGCAAGATGCGCATCCACTGCCTGGAGAACGTGGACAAAGCCCTGCAGTTCCTCAAGGAGCAGCGCGTGCACCTGGAGAATATGGGCTCCCATGACATCGTGGATGGCAACCACCGCCTGGTCCTCGGCCTCATCTGGACCATCATCCTCCGGTTCCAGGTGGGTCCTGTGGGTGGAAGAACTGAGGGGATCTCGCAAAGCTGGTCAGCAGGAACAAGAACCTTACAAAATGCTGACTAGAGTGTGATTATGTGCATCTAGGGAGGCTAGAAGCCCACCCTATGGAACAGTGATCATGGGATGGAGGACCTACATTCTGTACCATCCCAAAGTACTAAAGCTAAGGACAGCTATAGTCTTTTGGAGCGGGGGAAATAGAAGTTGACTTGTAGCTAGATTGGAGTCTGCTATAGGACTGTTTTTTTGTCCCATCACCCTTTATGTGTAACTTCTTTGTGTTTGAAATAATACGGTTCAGAAATTGCAAAAATAGTGCAGAAAAAACCCTCTGTTTCTACTTAAAAAAAAAAAAACAAAAAAAGATTTTATTTATTTATTACGTATACAACATTCTGCTTCCATGTATATCTGCACACCAGAAGAGGGCACCAGGTCTCGTAACGGATGGTTGTGAGCCACCATGTGGTTGCTGGGAATTGAACTCAGGACCTACGGAAGGGCCGTCAGTGCTCTTAACCTCTGAGCCATCTCTCCAGCTACTGTTTCTACTTTTTAAACTAGAAACATTTTTTTCATCTAAAATTCAAGGTTCTCTCCTTGGTCCTCAGCCTCTGCCTTAGGAGGTGATGCTGTCCATATTCAAGGCGTGTCTTCTTCCCTTAGTTAACCACATTTGGACACACCATACCCAGAAGTGTGCTTTAGTGGTCTGCTAGCTCAGTGCAACCATGTTAACAATATCACCCAACATTCATGTTGTTACACACTGTGAGGCATTGTACCTTCAATGGGAAGGTGTCAGGGTATCTTGTCAGTTCTCAAACTCCTTTTAGAGGTGTCTGACTAATGTTGTCCCCACTGATATGAGGTGCCATTCTGGTTGACTGAGGCAAAGAAGTAGGTAACTAGGACCTAAGACCTTAGGGTGTGGGGTGCTGTAGGGAAGAGTGCAAAGGGAATGAGTCTTCCCAGGAAAGCAGGAAGGCAGTTACTCTTCTCTTTCTTTTTCTGCCACTCCCAGATTCAGGACATTGTTGTCCAAACTCAAGAAGGTCGTGAGACACGCTCAGCCAAGGACGCTCTGCTCTTGTGGTGCCAGATGAAGACAGCAGGGTGTGTATGCTCTGGAAACCTGCCATTACTTGTTCCCTATTGGGCACTTCCCCCAGGACTGTGGTTCGCAACCTTCCTAATGCTGTGACCCTTTCTTTAGCGCAGTTCTCTGATGTTGCCTTGACCCCCAACCATGAAAAATTTTTGTTGCTACTTTGTAACTATAATTTTGTTACTGTTATGATATAAATATTTGATGTGCCGGATATCTGATATGTGACCCTGTGAAAGGGTCATTCAACCAGCTCCCCCCGCCCCCACAAACCACTGCCGTAGGAGCTGCCATTCCCCAAGGGGCGCAAGACACCAGTCCCCAGAACTATAGCAGCTTTGGTACAATTGATTCAAGTCTGCCCTGACCTGGACGTCAAGATCCCTTTCCAAAGTCACTGTGGTCAGACTGCAGAGCCTGTTGAGTTATGAGCCACAGTTAAGGAGGGGGTCGGGGGTCTTTGTGTGGCTTATCTGTGTGTTCTTATGTTGAAGCAGCTAAGATGGGACAGGTCTGTCCCTCTCCTGGCATGTGGACCCTCAGCTCAGGTGCTTGTTTGGGATCTCAAGAGAATTTGTTTCTTAGTCTTATTGTTTTCCCTGAATGCAGCTACCCCCATGTCAACGTCACCAACTTCACCTCCAGCTGGAAGGATGGCCTGGCCTTCAACGCCCTAATACATAAACACCGGTAAGGGGAGCCTTGGTGTGTGTGGGGGGGTTTGATACCTTAACTAGAGGCCAGAGGCCAAGGTGGGGGATGGTGTTGCCTGCTGCTTCTCCTCTTATCCTTGGCCTTCCAGCACTCCTGCTTCCTTCACTCATACTACTGCTGTTTCCTTACAAACCGGTGCTCACAGCTGCCTTGTCTCTTGCTCTCGTGTCTCATTCCTTTTGCCTGTCTTTCCAACTCCCCACGTCTGTCTAGCATGCTTGCTTCATGCTGCAACTGTCTGTATGTGGGACCACCATGGCCACTCCATCTTAACAGTTCAGCCCTTGTCCCCAGGCCTGACCTCATCGACTTTGACAAGCTGAAGGATTCCAATGCCCGGCATAACTTGGAGCATGCATTTGATGTGGCTGAACGCCAGCTGGGCATCATCCCACTCCTTGACCCTGAAGGTGAGCCACGCCCGCTTTACTCCCTCCCAGGGCTGGTCCAGGTGTCTGGTGAGCTACGGGCATGGAGATGTTGGGGCTAAGTCAGGCCCTGCTGTGCTTCTCAGTGGCAAGTAGGTTTTTAGCAGACACCTGACTTATGGGGAAGGTCTTTGGGGCCTTGGATCCTCCTTCATTCTGCTTTTGTAGTTTATGGTCCCAATGTAGATCTATCAATCACTGTCTCAGGTCAAAGGCCTCTGCTCAGTTTTTTGCTTCTTCTAGGACTCACTTTGTAACTGAAGCTGTCCTTGAACTCCTGCCTCTGACACTGCACCTAGCTACTCCTCCATTTTGTGCCCTGTTGGTTGTCATTTGGTGCCTATGATTGAACTTCATGATGGAGAAAGATGGGCTAAATGCTAGAAGCATGGCTTTCCTGGGCTCCAGTTTTGGTATTGAGAATGTACTGTCTCCCTCTTACAGATGTCTTCACAGAAAACCCAGATGAGAAATCCATCATCACCTATGTGGTGGCGTTTTATCACTACTTCTCCAAGATGAAGGTGCTGGCAGTGGAGGGCAAGCGAGTTGGCAAGGTATCAAGCTGTTTGTTTGCCGCCCCAGGCCTTGAGTGTGAGTTCCCTGACTATCCTAAAAGTCTTGTGTTTGGGCCTCTAGCTGCACTTTTGTGTGTAGATCACCACCCCCCCCTCTAAGTTCCCTGGGAATCCCTCAGGCTGACTCCAAAGAACATCCATGTCTGTCCTGACCGGCAACAGCCCAGGTCAGAGTCCGTAGTCTCCTGGAGGCCCATGTCTCCCAGACAATCCCCCAGGAGGCACCACAGGCTCTTAATTTGTTCTGTTGATTGTGGCATCAGACCTCGAAGGCTTCCACAGTACACCAGGAGCACATTCCTCGGGGCAGAGTGCCATGCATGGTTCTTTCTCCTGCTGGTTCCTCAGCTCCTCAGGAGTAGACAGGTCTCTGTGTTCCTCCTGTTTCACAAAGGCTGCCTGGATGCCCTTGATTCCTAATAAGCAGTTTGGAATAAACACAGTGCACAGGGGTTCCTGCCCAGGCAGTTGTGGCCAAAACAGCAAACTTCAGGTTCAGTGAAGATTCTGTCTCAAAACCTAGAGCAGACAGTGACTGAGGAGGACTCCAACCTCTAGGGGCTGGTATCCTGGCTCAGCAAACTTACTGACCTTCTATAACAGTGGTTCGCAGCCTTCCTAATGCTGCAACCCTTTAGTACAGTTCCTCATGATGTGGTGACCCCTGATCATAAAATTATTTTGTTGCTACTTCATAATTGTAATTTTGCTACTGTTATGAATCATAATATAAATATTTGATATGTGACCCCAAGGGGGGGGCATGAACCACAGGTTGAGAACCACTGTTCTATTGGATTAAAAGAGGAGGAAGCTGTCACTGGACCTCAGCACAGTCAGTGCAGGAGAGGACTTCACCCACTTCTCATCCATTCCTTTAGCAATGTGGGCTCTCTGGGAACAAACCCAACCCAGAACACTAACAGCTTGAGCGACACAAGAGCCCCAATGTAGTTCACACCAATGATAGGTCTCATTGGTGGCATTTCCCTTCTAATGAGAATGAGTAACAAGGCGACTCCCTAGGTCATTGACCACGCTATCGAGACCGAGAAGATGATTGAAAAGTACAGTGGGCTAGCCTCAGACCTGCTCACCTGGATTGAGCAAACCATTAACGTCCTGAACAGCCGCAAGTTTGCCAACTCATTGAGTGGTGTCCAACAGCAGCTACAGGCCTTCAGCACCTACCGTACCGTGGAGAAGCCACCAAAGTAAGGCCCTGACACGCAGGAGGGTGGTCAGTCCTCGGGAGCTGAAAAAGTCAGGAGCTGGGGGTTGGGCCCTATAAAGTCTGTCTATCTACCAGGTACATCCTTGAGTTCCATAGCTGGGCATCTGCCATCTGCTTCATGTCTTACTTGGCCACCCCATGTCAATGCCATCCACCTTACTGATACCAATGAGTAACTTTTGCTTGTAGACAAAGAAAGTGCTTTTCTAGACTCCCAAGGCCAACTGAGGAGCCGTTTCAGGCTTCTTTGGAGAGCCAGGGCCCTTGGTGCATCTGTTGCCTGAGCTCTGGGTTTCTTTTCAGGTAATGACCTCTGTATCATCAGCCCAAGCGCCCTGTGCTGGTCCTTGCGATCATCAAGTATATCCATCTTTCTCCATGCCTTTATTCATCAGCAAAGCTCTAAGCCTGCTTCTTAGGAGCTCTGCCCCACCCCACCACATATGTGCACACATATGTGCACACATGCGAACATGTCACCATGCACACACTTGTGCATGCATGTATAATGAACATAAACATGTACATATATAACCACACACACAGTTATGCAGGCACATACACATACAGCCATGTACATATGTACATACACATATTCACAACCATGCAACACATGTACATGAACACATGTACACACGTGTGGGTACTCATAGGTATACAGGTACAAGCACACATATGCACGGATCTCCAAATATGCACACATGTACATTCGCACACACATGTACAGATCAGGAATTGCAGGCTCTCTGCTAGTAGTTTGTCTGCCTCTGAAGAAAGGCTTCTAGGTCGTCAGTGATGCCCTCTTTTTCTTCCTCCTCCAGTCTCATCTCACAATTCAAGTCTCTCAAGTAGTGGAAATGAGACACTAAGCCCAGGATGTTCTGTAACTCTGGATCTGGTTCGTGGTCTGACACTAACCCACTTTTAAAGTCCTAAGTTCAATACTGATACCTTAAGGTGCAGTATACAAGGGTGTTGTTTCTTACCTGTGCTTACCACAGGGCTTCAGGGCCTAAGGTCTCCTGAGCACTCTGGGCACTGAGGTGCACTAGGCACACAGATGATTCCTCCCTCAACGCTGTGTTTAGGAGTAGAAGTGGGTAGTCTCGTGTTACATGAAGAAATGTGGAAGTGCACCATTCCTTGGGCCTTGTCCTCTGCACCCACAAAGCCCTTGAACAAGGGGCCTTCCTGGCCCCTTGAACACATCTGGCTGATAGGACTTGGGAGAGTGGCTAATTGAGACTGGGGTAAAAGTTGCTTTCCCTGCCTATGTTCTTGAGGGAGTAAGCTGCTTCTGAGGTTTTATTGACTAAAACAATTTGTCTGAAAAACCTTCGTTTGTGTGGGACAGAGAAGGGTTTCTTTGTGTGGGTTGGTAAAACTTGGTGTTTATTGGAATTACCAGAATATTCCAGTTAGCCAGTCCCTATGGAAGCAAATGAATGTTCTGATAGCCATAGCATTTTCTCTGAATTGAGCTGTAAAGATGCAGATTCGTATCTGATCTCTGCCAGTGAGAATGACAGTTGTCTTAGCAGCAAGCAGACCTGCCTTGTGTCTTTCCTTCTTTGTTTTTAGGGGAAGTGTGCTTTGCTTTCCAAGATCCAGGGTGTCAGAGTTTCCATATTGATTGCAGTAAACTGTCAGTGGGGACCTCAATACCAGTATCCCTAATTCTCTTCCCCACAGGTTTCAGGAGAAGGGGAATCTGGAAGTCCTCCTGTTCACCATCCAATCCCGGATGAGAGCCAACAATCAGAAAGTGTACACGCCCCACGATGGGAAGCTAGTGTCTGACATCAACCGGGTACCGTGGCAGTGTCAATTGCCCCTCTGAGTTCCTGAGGAGGATATGGGGAGTGGTCACGAGGCTAGACCAGGCCACTTTATTTGGCATTAATGACATGCTGCCTATTTAGGAGAGTCATTTGACTGTGTCAGTAAGCATTCAGACTCTACTCCCCGCTCCTCATATGTCAGTCTCTTTAGGTACCTACAATCATTGTTTGGGGCCATTTTTTGGTAGCCCATCCTCTACCTAACCTTGAGTTTATCTTGGAGTCTAGAATGGTAATTACTTATGACAGAGGGGAAGCGCCGTGTGACATTTCAGAGGTTTGGAGACTTAGCACCATCTGGAAGCTCTATTAGAATGGACTTGCATCTACGGAGGTGGAAACCGTTATATTATCAAGCAAGTGTCTAAGGCAGGCTAAGGGAAGGTGCAGCTGGGAAGTCTGACTGGTCTGGCCCAGACAAAAATCAAAGGATGTTACCAAACTTTAATCTGCTACCACCTTACTCTGTAGTGGCAGGATCTCCCTGGATACATCCAGTCATCAAGTATCAGGTGAAAGCAACAACTCCAAGCCCACATAATCTCCCTGTTCCCCAAGAATTCTCCTCTGCCCCATGCAGGCCTGGGAGAGCCTGGAGGAAGCAGAATACCAGAGGGAGCTGGCCCTGAGGAGCGAGCTCATTCGACAGGAGAAACTGGAACAGCTGGCGCGGCGCTTCGACCGAAAGGCTGCCATGAGAGAGACGTGGCTTAATGAAAACCAGCGCCTCGTGACCCAGGTAAGGAGGCACACTGTGTGTGACAGGAGAGGGCAAGCGCTTTAGACCGCTGATCTCAATGGAACAGTCTCAGCAGCAGCCAGATAAGCCCCTCCTCAGCCTTGCAGGTGTCTGGCTGGATCTAAAAACTTACATCTGAAGAGAAACCCTAGGATATATTAAATCTCTCTATGTCTCACTGTCTGCCTCTTGCTCTTATTAGGGGTCCAACCCTGGACCTTGCAACACAAAAAGCAAGCATTCCACCACTGAGTTCTGCTCCCAACCCATATGAAGTCCTCATTTTAGACCAGAGCCTCACATACTAGAACAGCTCCCCTGCCAATGTGTCTTGTGTTTGCTATAGCATCAACAGACCCAGAAGTCAGAGTTGACATTAATGATTCTTCCCTGGAAACATGCTTAAATCCGGGAGTGTGCCTTTGATTTCTTAGCCTCCAGGACTGGGACATATTTCACTGGCTAACAGTGAACCCTGGGGCTGATTCTCCATCAGAGCATCTGTTCCCTCCCACTTAGAGCTTAGAATCAAATTAAATTCTGTCTGTTAAGGGGATAGTGAGTGTTCTAAGAGCATTGGAGAGTGTATGTGCGCCCCAGATAGTGTGTGGGTAAACCATCTGTTTGCATCGATGTGGCATGCACCCCGCCTGCCTAGAAATGGACAGAGCCTCTCAAGGCAGGGTGGAAGTACCAGCAGGTCACCAGAGGATTCTGTAATGAACACATAGCCTCACCTGCTTGTGTGGCACAGAGAGTCAAATTGGGGGCATTTAGGGGCACTTGGGAGACATCTAGAAACTGCTCTGACAAGACAGGCAGCAGCGATAATGCCTTTGCAGAAATGTCCTGTTCCCATCTAGCAGCTGTGCTCCAGGGACCCACTGTGCTGAGCCCAGAGGAATCTAGCTGAGCTGCTGTTTTGTTTGTTGTTGTTTTTCCTCCTTGGGGGCAGGATAACTTTGGGTATGACCTGGCAGCTGTGGAGGCCGCCAAGAAGAAGCACGAAGCCATTGAGACTGACACAGCTGCCTACGAGGAGCGGGTGAAGGCCCTGGAGGATCTGGCCCAGGAGCTGGAGAAAGAGAATTACCATGACCAGAAGCGCATCATGGCCCGGAAGGACAACATCCTCCGTCTGTGGAGCTACCTGCAGGAGCTGCTGCGGTCCCGGCGCCAGAGGCTCGAGGCCACCCTGGAGCTGCAGAAGCTCTTCCAGGACATGTTGCACAGTATCGACTGGACGGATGAAATGAAGGTGGGCCTCAGGCTGCCCGTGCCACACCCCACACCCCACACCCCGCAGCCCATTATAGTCAGCATGCACTATCTTACATACCTGCCCTCAGGTCATATCTCTAAGTCACAATGGGGAAAAGACAAAGATGTTCACAATATCCCAGTAACACAGGAATTAGAAGAGATATGTGTTAATGGGAAGCCCAGAGACTCCAGCTCCAAGCAAGTGGGATTTGACTCTGGTTAGAATCCAGACCCCTCTGCACAGGGGAACCAAAGAAGTTTGAATTCCCTCCCTCTGCTCCTGGAGGTCTCGGGTGAAAGTAAGCATGAAATTGACCATGGGCTTTCTAAAAATAAACATGCCCAGGCTCCAGACCTTGAAAGGGATGATATGGATGTGTGTGAAACTTGAGCTTTTGTAGGACATTCCATGGAAGATCCCTGAAGGCACCCTCTGCAGCAGGCGCCTCCCTGTTGTCTTCACTTCCCCTGACTAAGATGCACACACACTCTCTGGAGGTGTCCTTTCTCCTCACTTGTCGCTGTCCGTTGCCAGGCTCACATCTTGTCTGCTGAATTTGGGAAGCACTTATTAGAGGTTGAAGACCTGCTTCAGAAGCACCGGCTAATGGAGGCCGATATTGCCATCCAAGGGGACAAAGTGAAGGCTATCACAGCAGCCACCCTGCAGTTCACTGAGGGGAAAGGTGAGGCCAAGAATGCCCCTCTGTTGAGGCCTCTGATGCTAAACCCCACCCTTGGGGCGGGCCCTCCCCCTTGGGTATACCACCTTTAGAGTTCTGCCTCTTTCCTCAGGTGATATTGTACAAAACTTGAAGGGTAGCAGCGGTCTCCTGACCAGCTGTTTCGGAAGCCCATAATTAGAAAGATGTCCATGAGATGGCATCTGCCCTCTGTTCTTTTTGCTAGTGTCTGAGACTGTGTTTCTAGTTTCTAGTCTTAAATAAGAGAATTCATTACCTCCTGAAAATCTGTAACTGAGTTTTTTTAGATCTCATGTCCTGTTGTCCATTTCTAAGAACCGACTCAACTTTTAATCTCCCTTATTCCTGAAATTTAGTGGGAACTAATCTGGCCTGTCCTCCAAGTAACTGAGAATCCATGCATCCAATCCCAAAAGACCTTGAAGGGCTGGAGACATAGCTCAGTGGTAAAGCATTTGCCTACCACACACAAGGTCACTACAAGACCCTGAGAGATGGAAGCTTTAGGATTGTGTGGCAATTGGACCTGAAACTTGCCAATAAATCAATCCCTTCCCTTTCTTCATCTTCCTCCTCCTATTCCTCCAGGGTACCAGCCTTGTGACCCACAGGTCATCCAGGACCGTGTCAGTCACCTGGAGCAGTGCTTCAGTGAACTAAGCAACATGGCAGCTGGACGGAAGGTGCAGCTGGAGCAATCCAAGCGACTCTGGAAGTTCTTCTGGGAGATGGATGAAGCCGAAAGCTGGATCAAGGAAAAGGAGCAGATCTACTCCTCCCTGGACTATGGCAAGGATCTGACCAGTGTGCTCATCTTACAGCGCAAGCACAAGGCCTTTGAGGACGAGCTCCGTGGGCTGGATGCCCATCTGAAGCAGATCTTCCAGGAGGCTGAGGGTATGGTTGCCCAAAAGCAGTTTGGACATCCACAGATCGAGAACCGTGTCAAGGAGGTGTCGGCCCAATGGGACCACCTGAAGGAGCTGGCCGACTTTCGAAAGAAGGACCTGCAGAATGCGGAGAACTTCTTCCAGTTCCAGGGTGATGCAGACGACCTGAAGGCCTGGCTGCAAGATGCTCACCGGCTGCTCTCTGGGGAAGACGTAGGGCAAGATGAAGGTGCCACACGAGCCCTGGGAAAGAAGCACAAGGAGTTTCTAGAGGAGCTGGAGGAGAGCCGCGGGTTGATGGAGCACTTGGAGCACCAAGCCCAGGGCTTCCCCGAGGAGTTCCGAGATTCCCCAGATGTAACGAATCGTCTACAGACCCTCAGGAAGCTCTACCAGCAGGTGTTGGCCCAGGCAGAATTACGTGGACAGAGGCTGCAGGATGCCCTGGACTTGTACACGGTGTTTGGGGAGTCAGATGCCTGTGAGCTCTGGATGAGCGAGAAGGAGAAGTGGCTGAACCAGATGGACATCCCGAACACACTAGAGGACCTGGAGGTTGTACAGCACAGGTCAGAGAGGCTCAGCCTTTGCTCACCTTCCAACTCTAGAGCCATCAGGGGTCTCTGAGAGACCAGTGCTTAAAGTGCAGGCATCAGGAGTTGAGTTCTGTTCTGACCGGGGTCGGGGGATCCCAATACTTCACCCACTGGGGCCTTCATAATCCTGAGACAAAGGACATTTTTCTTGGTTCAGTTGTTTCTCAGCCATAGCAGCCTCTGCTCAGATGAATTCTGAGCATGGATCACATGGGAAATAGAGGCACTGTGTACATGGGGCCTGAGAGGCTGGGACTCTGTCATCTCTAACTCTCAATGCTAGTCCCTAAGCCAGAGAACTCCAAGGGACCACAGACACCAATTTATAAACCACAGGTTTCTGAGGCTACTTTCATTTCCTGTATTCTGATTCCATCAGCACCCTGGATAGGGGTCTGGGGCAAGTTCATCCTTGGCGGGGGTGGGGGTGGGGGTGTGATCTTGCTCAATGGGGTATGGATGCTCAGGCTGAGGTGGGTGGTTGGTTCTAAGGCCGTAGATGGAGGGGTCCTCCTGCTATGACTAGGGGACATGATCAGGCCGTAGATGAATGGGGTGTTCAGGCTATGGAGGGGTCTGTGGGTGGAGGAGTGGTCAGGTGATGGAGAGGAGGTGTGTTCCAGCTGTGGATGGGGGCAACTGTTCAGGCTTTGTAGCATCTCATCAGCCTAGCATGTAATACAAGCATCATGGAGCAGGAGGAGCTACTCCCAGGAGTGGTGCCAAAGTGGCCCTACACTGATGCCAGAGCAGTGATTCTCAGCCTTCCTAATGCTGCCACCCTCTAATACAGTTTTTCATATTGTGCTGATCCCCGATCATAAAATGATTTTTGTTGCTACTTCATAACTGTAATTTTGCTATTGTTAATGAATTGTGAAAGGGTTTCTCGGCCTCCAGGAGTCTCAACCTACAGGTTGAGAACCACTGTGCTAGAGGATGCTTGACTCCTGCCAGGAAAAGTTGGCCTTCCTCCCTCAGCAGCCCTCCCTTACCCATCCGGGGAATGAAGCATCAGACTAAGGAGGAATGCCTTCAGCCAGCATTTCTGGGTAGCAGAAGTAGGGTAGAACAGCAACCAAGACAATGGAGGTATGGCAGATAGTCCTTGGGGTGACTGACTTCTTTGCCAACCCCAACACTATAACCCCTTTACAGCCGCTCTGCTTCTTGCTTTTCTGTGGCGCTCTTACCTGTAAAGAGCTGTCTCCTAACTTGGTCCACAGACACCAAGACACAAGATTGAACCCACTGAACCAAAAATTAGGGTGTAGCAGCCTGTGTGCCTCCCCTGAACAAAACACTCAGGATGTGGACTGAGGAAGTAATGGCTACACATCTGGAGACTGGGAACCACTGGAGCCTGGTGGTTCCAGTGCCACTCACTGCTCCTCATGTTCTCCGTCCATATCAGGTTTGACATCCTGGACCAGGAGATGAAGACTTTGATGGCTCAGATCGATGGTGTGAACCTTGCTGCCAACAACCTGGTGGAGAGTGGCCACCCACGCAGCGGGGAAGTGAAGCAGTGTCAGGATCGCCTGAACAAGAGGTGGGGAGTGGGCAAGGCTTAGGTCTGGCGGTGGGGTTCTCTGTGCACCTGCCACGCACCTAGGGAAATGGCCCAGGCTTTAAATGTTCCTATCTTTCTCTGCCAATCTAGTATTGGCTAGTATTGAGGCTACAGTAGCAAGGGGGAAAATCTATGCTGCTGTCAGCATCATGGAGAAGAGTGCTGTGTCTTGAGGAGGAGGGCGGGTGTCCGTGCACCTGTGATGAAAGGGACATTCCACGTGTGCAGACAGTTAGTCGGTCACGTGGTACTTTGCCATATTTCCCCAGACATTCCTGGACATGGGAAATTGCTTTTGGGAGTTCTTAAGTACTGTCCATAAAAGAATGTCCCTGCCTGTGCCAAAATGCAGCACCGATAATAAGACTGGCCTGAGTGAAGGGAATTAGCAGAGAGCCTTGAGCAAGCTTCATGGTTGGAACAAAAAGCAGGCCCTGAGGAGCCTTTAGAGAGAGCTGCTTTCAGAGAAGGGCATAATTGCTCATTGGTTCCTGGAGGATCTTTGAGGACACGGCAAACGCTTGCATCCTTTGCTTTTACCTGGACCCCCGCACGTGCAATGCCACATGCTCACTCCCTCCTCCTAACACTGACTGGCCCCTTCCATGGGCATGTGCATGAGCTTTAGTCTGCACCTAAGGCTGTTCAGAAGGTAGACTTAGGGAATAGTCAGCTGTAAAGAAACTGTGAGGACTTTTGAGAGCCTGTTGGAAACCCCAAGCTGAAAGGGATGGTGTGGAGCCACTGGAATGGGGCTGGCCATCTCAGCATTCAAGGCTGGGGCCTGCAAGTCTGATATTAAGTCAAAGAAGGATGCCTCTTTATTAGACTTATAGGTACTGTCTATGTGTGAGAGTGGGAGAGGGGGAGAGAGAGAGAGACAGAGAGAGACAGAGACAGAGAGAGAATGTTTTGGAGCTGCTTTTTTGTTGTTTTTGTTTTTGTTTTGTCTTTTTGTTTTTCAAGACAGGGTATCTCTGTGGCTTTGGAGGCTGTCCTGGAACTAGCTCTTGTAGACCAGGCTGGTCGGAGCTGCTTTTTAAGTGAAGCAATTAGATCAGTTTAAGCCAGAGAAGCTTCCAGGCAGGAAAAACTTGCTAACTATGCAATGCATTGTAGACACACATGCTGCCCTTTACAAAGACTAAGTCGGAGCTCCAGTGGTGCAATCGGTTAGCAGTTAGCACAGTACTTACGCAAAGGCTAAGCCACACCTCACCCACCTCAACTGAAAACTTCAAGGAGGTTCCCGTTCTTAGGTTAGAGAAGAGCCGAGGTGCAGAATGATGAGGCAGTCTCCATTAAGTCTAAGAGTAGAGAGGCCTGAAAGCCATCCAGTCCAGCAGAGACCGGAAGGCCACTTTTTTTACCACTTAGCTTCCCCCACTTGGGACCAGTTCCTTCGGTTAGAATGTTTGGACTGATGTTGAATGGTGGAAATCTGTCTCCTTGGAATCTTGACACATTGATCCTGGCTCAGCCCCTCAGAGACACCCTGGTTCATCTCACATCCATTCTGCACCCCCACCATGGGGCCACTTCCCCACCTCTGTTCCTCTCTGTCAATGTGATTATTCTTCCAACTGTGTATTCCAAATCCTGGCCATGCTTAACCCAGGCCAGGCTCATTTTTCAGTTGAAAAATACCCCTGCCTTCCTTTTTACTAGTTCTGAGCTTTGCATCCTACCTTGTGTTTAGTCTTCAAAGATTTACTAATTTTTGTGTGTATGAGCCTGTGTGTATGTATATATATGTACCATATTCACACCTGTTCCCTCGGGGGTCAGAAGAGGGAATACTATTCCATGGAATTGGAGTTCTACACGGTTGTGAGCTGCCATGTAGGTGCTGGAAACTGAGCTCGGGTCCTCTGCCAGAGCAGCCAGTGCTCTTAACCACTGAGCCATCTCTCCAGGCTCTCTTACTTTGCATTTATAATTAACAGTTCTGAAATGCTCAACACCAGAAATACCTTACTGGAAATGTGTCATTAGGCAGTTTGTCACTGTGTGAACACCACAGAATGTGCTGAAATAACCTCAGGGGCATAACCTCCTACATGCCTGGGCTATGTGGTGTATATTCTGTGGCTTCAGGATCATAGTGAACAAAATAGCATGAAGGAGCTGGGGATGCAGGTTAACACTACTGTGTACTTAGTGTGCACAAGAATCTGGGTTCAATCTCCAGTGCCACCATTGAAAAACTAGATCCAGATGAGGTCGAACATCAGGGAAGTGATGCAGTGAAATAAAATGATAAACATGAAGTATGTGAAGGAGGGTCTGGCAAACGTAGCACGCTGTTTACAGAAAAACGTGTTAAGTGGACTATACTCCAAGATACCAGTAAGACGCATAGTGTAGCAAATGCATAAACCAGTAGCATCCTCATTCAGCACAAAACAGGGAGAGCAAACAGGAACTAGAGCAAGACCTCCAAAGGCTCCAGCCTCCCCAGACAGTGCCACCTGCTGGGGACCAGGTGTTCAAATGCCTAAGTCTATGAAGGGCATTTCTCATTCAAACACCACATCCCCACTCCCTGACCCCAGAGGCTCATGCCATATCATAATGCAAAAGGCATTTAGTTCCTCTTCCAAAGTCCTCACGGCCTCTGAGTCTCAACACTGTTTTAAAGTTCAAAGTCTCTTCGGAGACGAGGCAGTCTCTTAACAGTAAGCCCCTGAAAAAGCAAAAACCAAATTCTATAATTCCAACATCTAATGGCACATAATATGCATTCCCATTCCAAAAGGGAAGAGAGGGGTCACGGTGAAGACATACTGGACCAAAGCAAAACCCAGCAGGGCAAACTCCAAATCCTCTAGCCACAGGTCCCAAGGCAAAGACTTAGACGGCTTGCAGCATACTTCTCTCTCTTGGGCTGGCTCCACGCCCTGTGTGTGGCTCTTGGCATCTCCAACATCTTGGGGTTTCCACTGCAAGCCAGGCTTCACTTTCACAGCTTCATGCAATGATCTCTTAAACCTCTTGCCCTCTCAGCCACCTGCTGCCTGGCATCAGTGACTCTTTGGAACAACAGAGGAAGAATCCATACCTCTAAAGTCAGCACCATGTGGATGACACTGCCAAGTTAGGTTAGCAGCTTAGGATGGACCTGGACCCCCTTGAAGTATATTAGCAGCAGCTTTGGATTGCAATCAGGAACTCGCTTTATGCTCTCTTTCACAAGTGGGGACTTAGTTGGATGGGTCTTGCCCTGAAATCGCACTTCCCTTTATGTCAGTGCAGAAAAAACATCTACTTAATGGCCCCGATCTTAATAGCACATGCCTTAGCTGTAACATTAAGCTTCATGGCGCTCTTTTTCACCCTGAACCATACATTTTGGATTCCTTTCTGCCCCACTTGCTTTCTGTTGTTGTAAACCTGCACAAGCACTATTAGTAATACCTAGGCCACAGACTGGACAAACATTGTACAGTCTTGCAATTTCCTTCACGGAAGAAACTAGGTCATTACTTTTAAATTTAGCCTCAAGCAAGTTCTCACAACATGGGCATTTGCCAAAATATTACAGGAATGGTCTCTAAGCCAGATGCTTGCTAATGGCCTTGCTTTCCTCTGAAACCTCTTGAGTTGGGCCTCCAAGGTCTGCACTGCTCTCAGCACTGCTGTCTTCCAGGCTCCCATTAGAGTGGCTTTTTAACTCTACTTACAACATCCAACTGCTTTCCTAGTCCAGAATTCCAAAGTCTTCCACATTCCTCCAAAAAACAGCATGGTCAGGTTCTTCAGAGTAACAGCCAATGTCTGCTACCAACCTCTGTATTAGTTACGTTTCTATTGTGGTAATAAAACACCATGACCGAGGCAATGTGTAAAGGAAGAATTTTTTTAGGCTTCTGGTTCCAGAGGGATATGGCAGGAAGACATAATAGCAAGTGGAAGGCATGGCAGCAGAAGCAGGAAGCTGAGGGCTCAAATGCTGAACCCTAAGCACGAAGCAGAAAGAGTGAACAGGAAGCGTGGCAAGCCTATAAGCACCCAAACTCTGTCCAAAGTGACGTACTTCCTTAAACTAGGCTCCACCTCCCAAGGGTTCCACAGTTCCCCCAGACAGTACCACCCACTGGGGATCAAGTGTTCAAATACCTGAGCTTAGGGAGGACACTTCTCACTCAAAGCTGCCACACACCTATCTTAGCAGCCTGACTCTCCATAGTGTTGGTTGTTTGACCTGTGGTCACATGGCTGACTGGGAGCTGCAGCCTGCTGCCACTGCCCACTAGCACCACAGTATCACACCTGATACTTCCAGCTCAGGCAAAGGACAACAGCCAAAGCACAGGCCCTACTAAATGCATATTACCTTCATGCTAGCCAAAAGCCTAACCGTTGTAGATCCAAGACTATTCGTGTTTACCTAAAGTCCAGTTGAACATTACATATGACTAGGATCATATCATTGTTTGACTCTTGAGAACCAAGAAAATCTGGTTCTCTGTTAGATATATCGTGAGTAAAGATATATTGGGCAAGTTAATTTTGTTTACCCATTGGTAGATACTGCCTTTTTCTTCTCTCTCTCTTTCTTTCTTTCTTTTTTTTTTTTTTTTTTTTTTTTTTTTTTTTTTTTTTTTGTAACATAGGAGGTCTGTGGGGAAGGCTCATGGGAAATACAGGAAAGGGGTCCCTGTGGGAAGAGTTAAGGAACAACATGGTATCTGTTTCCCCTTGGTCTGTTTCTTCTCTGGTAGATGGCAGGCCTTCCAGGCAGTGGTGTCAGAGCAAAGAAAAGCTGTGGACTCGGCTCTTCGAGTGAACAATTACTGTGTGGACTGTGAGGAGACCAGCAAGTGGATCATAGACAAGACGAAAGTTGTGAAGTCTACCAAGGACCTGGGACAGGACCTGGCAGGTGTCATTGCCATCCAGAGGAAGTTGTCAGGGCTGGAACGGGATAAATTGGCCATCCGGGACCGTGTGAGTGCCCTGCAGCGTGAGTCGCAGTATTTGATGGAGTCACACCCCGAGCAGAAAGAGGACATTGGCCGGCGGCAGGCAGATGTTGAGAAGCTGTGGAAGGGCCTGCAAGATGCCTTGCAAGATCAGGAGCTCTCCTTAGGTGAGGCCAGCAAGCTGCAGGCTTTCTTGCAGGAGCTGGATGATTTCCAGGCCTGGCTGTCGATGGCCCAAAAGGCAGTGGCCTCTGAGGACATGCCTGAGTCACTCCCAGAGGCTGAGCAGCTCCTACAGCAGCATGCAGCCATTAAGGAAGAGATTGATGCGCACCAAGACAATTACCACCAGGTCAAAGCCTCTGGGGAGAAAGTGATCAAAGGCCAGAAGGATCCCGAGTACCAGTTTCTGGGCCAGCGGCTAAAGGGCCTAGATACTGGCTGGGATGCTCTGCGCCGGATGTGGGAGAGCCGAGGACACTCCCTCACCCAGTGCCTGGGCTTCCAGGAGTTCCAGAAAGATGCCAAGCAGGCTGAAGCCATCCTCAGCAACCAGGTAGGGAGAAGCATGCAGCGCTGGGGCACAGGGGTCTCTCAGGAGACTTACTAGTGGTGAACTCTTCATAGTTGCCAATTAAAGGAAATCCTCTCTGCTCCTTCCTCTTTGTGTCACTTTCTGGTCCCATGTCCCAAGCTGTCTTGTTTTGGGATCATTCTGAAGCTAGAGAAGTGAACCTTGCCCTTCCATGTAGCTTTCACCGCTGCCCATGCTCCCCGCCCTGGGTGGGAATGGGAGGCCATGCCTGGGGAGTAGAGTGTTCTCCTTGCACTGTTCTAGGGGAGCACTGTGGCCTGCACAAGCTGCCCGTGGCGCTCTTGCTTAGCACATCCTCAGGCCTCCTGTGGAAACCTTGCTTTAACAGGAATACACTCTGGCTCACTTAGAGCCTCCAGACTCCCTGGCAGCTGCGGAGGCTGGGATCAGAAAGTTTGAAGATTTCTTAGTGTCTATGGAAAACAACCGTTATAAGGTCTTGAGTCCTGTGGACTCTGGAAACAAGCTGGTGGATGAGGGCAACCTGTATTCAGACAAGATCAAAGAGAAGGTGCAGCTGATTGAAGACAGGTACTCCCATCCCCTAGGGCCATGAGGCCCTGTGCTACACTGGGCTTGGGGTGTCAGGACCCCAGACTTGGTGCTAGTGTGACTTCCCTTGACTTCCCAGGCACAAGAAGAACAATGAGAAGGCCCAGGAGGCTACAGTTCTCCTAAAAGACAACCTGGAGCTACAGAACTTCCTCCAGAACTGCAAGGAGGTGAGGCCAATAGTTGGGGTGCTTCTTGGACTTCAGTCTGAAGGGCTCAGAAGTGAGAGGCTATAGGATTCCTGCCTCACTCAAAACCCAGTGGCGTTTCATGAGCTGGGGACTTGGGGTTCTTAGCCCGATATTCCTTGAAGCCTTCCGTTCCACAGTTCTTTTCTTTTCTCAACCCAAGTCTGAAGTCATCCTTTCACTCACCCAGTCTAGGAAAAGGTTCTCCAAGAGTGGTCTGAGAACGTTCTGGGTTAGAACCACCTAGGACCTATGCAGAGCTACACGCAAGGATATGGGGTTTGTGTTTTCATCCACACAGCACCCCGCACAGGGCCCTAACAAAATGCCCTGCTGAGGCTGACTTGAAATCCACAATGCTTTTGAGCATCTTCATTTTGTTCTGGACGCTGGAATTATGGAATGATTCTTGCCTTTGCTGCAAACAGCTTGTTAGGCTCTGTGAGGGCAGATGGATAAGAACTTTAAGGAGGAAGTCTGATGATGGAACTTCCCACATGCAGTGGGGCTTTCTCTGGTACCCCGCTTGCTCTATCTTAGGACTTCCTCTCAGCCCACATAACTTTGTTTCCATCTACCTTTGCACTTGGTACAAGCCAGGACACTTGGCATGATGCCAGGACATCTTGGAAATATTGAACACATGACTTCCCCTTCCCCTTATTAATTGTAGTTGCTGTTAACCTCTTCCTCATGTAACATCTTGGTGTTTATTAATTATTTATCATCCCCTGTCAGGATGGATTTTTCCCACCTATCTACTAAGAATGTGCCAAGTTGTGTCTTAGGCCTTGTCCTAGGGCCTGGGACTATGGAAAGAACAAACTATCTCACAACCACACATACTCTAGTGAGGAAGACAGGAGTATCCCCTTGACCACCTCCATCTGCAGCTAGTGGTGGGAGACTCATGATCCTGCCTTGCCAAAGCGGTACACTCAGAAACCATAGGGCTGACTGTTTCTGCCCACAGCTCACTCTCTGGATCAATGACAAGCTGCTGACATCTCCAGATGTCTCCTATGATGAAGCACGCAACCTTCACAACAAATGGATGAAGCACCAGGCATTTATGGCAGAGCTGGCTTCACATCAAGGGTGGCTTGAGAACATTGATGCAGTAAGTAGAAGAATGAGTAATAGGTGGCGCTCTGCTCAAATAGGCTCCTGTGGCTGAGGCTTCATCCATGGCACAGACACTGTCCTGAAGCTTACTTAACTGTATAGAATTTGGCAGTGAAAATAAAACAGCCTCCTCTTAAACAGTAACGAAAGTTTTAGTCTTCCTGCTATAGCTAGACTCGTTAAACCCAATGAGAACAATTAGGGTTCAGCATCCAGTAGCCAGGGGGAAGTCATATCTGTTAGCTTTCCAGTACTGTGTTCCCTGTTATTTGGATGGGCAAAACTACCAGGAAGCAGCCATTCTCTGCCCTTGTGGACGAAACCATGGGGCCTCTCTGTATTAGGCTCTCCAATGGCACAGGTCAAAGTGTGGCAGGTGTTACACCTGGAAATCATGTCCCTTTGCTCTCCCTGCTGTGTCTGTCTAGGAAGAATTAGGTCCAGTGTCCGCATGAAGCCAAGAAGTTAGGGCATAGCCTCTGGAACCAGACTGACTTCTCTGCCCTCAGCTTTTCCTCTCTGAAATGAGGATAATCGCTCTTAACCATTGAGATGTGAGCATTGCGTGCTTGCGGACAGATAAAGCACTTAGGGTAGTATTTGGCACTTGTGAAGCCATTGATAATATTGACCACTACTAATAGAATATATGTCTAGAGCCAAATTCTATTATTCTGCCCATACCAAGAGACAGACATCTATACAGGGAAACAAGGTCAGGCAGCCCCAGTGACCAGCCTATCCCTGAGGCAGAACCACTACTTCTGGACCTTGTAAGGGGTTCCATGCTATGAGTACCTGGATATGATTTATTTATTAGTGTATTCATTATTTTTTAATGATTCAGGGTTTTGCTCTGTAGCCTAGGCTGGCCTTGAACTCATGATCTTCCCTGCTTCAGCCTCCTGAGTTTAGAGGTTATTGCTGTATATCACTACACCTGGCTCCTAGATGGATTTTGATTTTTTTTTTCATTTCTTTCCTGGGAAGGATAACCAGGGGCTAAACCATTACCATTTAGCTAGATTCCCCACCCTATCCCTCTTTTTGATTTTTGTTTTTAAATTTTGAAGTAGGGTCTCACTAAGTTGCCAAAGTTAGCCTTTAGTTCATTTTGTACATCAGGCTGGCCTTCAACTCACTATCCTCCTGCCTCAGCCTTCTGAATGCTAGGGTTGTAGGGCTGTGTTAGCAGGCCTGACTCCTGAGTGAATCTTGAATTTTTCTTTTATTGTCAGCCCCCTGTACTGGGATCTCTCTGAGTCATTTGCCGAAACACGGCTGTCTCTGTCCCACACTCCCTTGTAGATAACTTTAGAGGTTCAGAGTATGTTTGGGAGGCACCTCACCCAAGGTCTGTGTCAATTCCTGGCCCTCCTGACAGCAGGATTTCTCTTGTATCACCTGGAGTGGGGCCCCTCAAAGGTCATTGAAGCCCAAAGTGAGCTCTCCTCCTTCCCCAACAGGAAGGGAGGCAGCTGATGGTAGAGAAGCCCCAGTTCAAAGATGTGGTGTCAGAAAGGCTGGATGCCCTGCACAAGCTCTGGGATGAGCTACAGACGACCACAAAGGCGAAGACTGAGCAACTCTCAGCTGCCCGGAGCTCCGACCTTCGATTGCAGACCCATGCTGACCTTAACAAGTGGATCGGCGCCATGGAGGACCAGCTACGATCAGACGACCTGGGCAAGGATCTGACCACCGTCAACCGGATGTTGGCTAAGTTGAAGGCATGTGAAGAGGTTGTAGACTCAGAGTGTTGAAGTAGAAGGGATCTTAGGGAGCCAACCTGAAGCTTTAAAGTAAGCGCTCCTTTTGTTGGTATTACGCATAAAGTGCCTCCTGATTCAGAAGCCATCCCCTACCCTTTTGCAGTGAGTAGGACAGGAATCCAGTAAAAAGATGCATGAGAAATACAGGAGGAAAGACTGAGCGGAGGCAACCAGGGAAACTTCTTGGAGGAGGCTGCATTTTAAAAGGGCCTTAAAGGATGGGTGGGTGGGTGGGTGGAGGGATGGCTCCTGTCCAGGTGTCACAGACAGGACTGACACTGTTTCCTGTGTCCCAGCGAGTGGAAGACCAAGTGAATTTGCGAAAGGAGGAACTGGAGGAACTTTTTGCCGAGGCCCCCTCGCTGGGAGCCGAGGCAGGAGACACAGACATGAGCATCGAAAAGCGCTTCCTAGACCTTCTAGAACCTTTGGGGAGGAGGAAGAAGCAGCTGGAATTATCCAAAGCCAAGCTACAGATCAGCCGGGACTTAGAGGATGAGACGGTGAGTGAGCTGTAGCCTCTCTACTCCTAGAACTGAGGTGCCAGCTGCCATGGGGTAGCTGGCTGCTGTCCAGAGCAATCTTGGCATCAGATAACTGGTCATCTTGCCCCTTACCTCACAGGGTTGCTTTGGAGATTGCACTAAATAGAAAAATCTGGGCAGATTACTTTTTGAATGGTAACTTACAAATCACTTGTTAGTGTACCTGTC
This sequence comes from Cricetulus griseus, assembly GCF_003668045.3. Classification (NCBI taxonomy): domain Eukaryota; kingdom Metazoa; phylum Chordata; class Mammalia; order Rodentia; family Cricetidae; genus Cricetulus; species Cricetulus griseus. Next base: position 126,879,393 of record NC_048598.1, read on the forward strand.
AGCCAGACTTTGGGATCAAGATCCCCCTTTGGGAAAGGGAACAGGCTATTTGGAAACTTAGTTTGAAATATCTGTCTGTAAAATAGGGGTGTTGGGAAGAGCTAGGCAGTGCCTCGTCTGGCTTTTTGTGGGCGTTCAGGAAAGGGGTGGTTGTCTGTGATTATTATCAGCTGTCTCCCTGCCTTCTGGTCTCTGCAGTTCTGGGTGGAAGAGAGGCTGCCACTGGCTCAGTCCGCTGACTATGGCACTAATCTGCAAACTGTGCAGCTGTTCATGAAGAAGAACCAGGTGAGTCTCACCTCACCAGTGCATCTGCCTGCTCCTGCTTGGTCCAGCCTGGCCCCCAGGGGGTCCGGCCTAGCTCTGATGTGCTGAAGGCTGGTGACAGCAGATTATTGCTCCTGATGGTAGCTTTTCAGTCCCCTGGCTTCATCTGAAGTTGCCACACAGAAAGGGCTTTAGTGGCTGTAGAGTGGATTCCGGGAGGATCACAAAGGATGGAAGCATCATGTTACTTGGGGATTTGGGACCACCAGACTCTGCCAGGCTCAAATGAGTGTCTGACTTGAGGGGGGAGGGGCGGGGCCAATGTGCTGTCCTAGTCCTATTTTTGGTAGACTCCCAAGAGGATGCCACCAGCACCAAAGTACTACCTACTTCTCTTCTTGGGCTAAGCTTGGCATATGCAGTGTCCTCAGGGTGTATAGACCCTGTTCTTCTGGACACATGACCAACCGTGTGAGGCCCTACCCCCTTAGAAAGCCACTGAATTTGGACTCTGAGTCTCAGAGGCAAGCATCTACTGATCTTAGAATAGATTAGGCTGAAATCCCGAATTATAGGCAGACACCAAACACTTCCCCTGTTGGGGCTGCAGAGGGAGCCTAAATCCTAAGAAGCCAGCTGTGTGGGATTGCAGTGGCTTCATGCCTGGCCTGAGGTTGGCCGAAGGCCTTTCTCTAGAAAGCAAGATTCTTAGTGTAAAATACGCTACAACTCCAGCAGGGTAGATCCTCGTGTGTATTCATGTATGTTTTAAGTGCTGGAAGTTGGTGGTCTGCCCTTATCTGTCCTTGCTCCTGCCTTTAGATGATTTTAAAGGGCTTGAGGAAATTGTCAATTGAGTGGGAGGAAACAGGTATAAGGAACCTGAGCGTATACGCATAAGCCACAGCTAGCCTGAGCCCCCTAGGATCTGGAAAGGGGATCAAGTATCAGGACCTCCGGATGAAAACGGTAACCCAGTCACCAAGGATGGAGGAAAGGGCCATTTGGGCTCAAACAAGAAGTAACCGTGCACAGTTCAGATCTGAACCATAGAAATGGAGAGAAATAAAAGCTACAGCTTTCTCCAAGGGGCAACCATTATCTTGTTCTTTTACCTGGAACAAAAACTGCTAACAGAAGATGGCAGTTGGCCGTTTTGAAGTTGTTTTCCTTTCCCCCAGCACAGACACCTAAAATCAAGCTCCCAGGATGCAAATAGGGAGTGGTCAAGAGCACGGTTTAGCCTGGAGATGTAACTTAGATGGTAGAACCTTGACTAGTGTGGGCAAAGCCCTGGGCCAGATCCATATACACTGGGCATGTGGTCAACACTCGTGACCCCAGTTTCTGGGCATGGTGGAGGCAGAAAGATCACAAGTTCAAGGCCAGCCCTGAACTATATAAGACCCTATCTCAAAAAGGGGCTAAGCCAGGCAGTGGTGGTATGTGCCTTTAATTCCAGCACTTGAGAGGCAGAGGCAGGTGTATGTCTGTGAGTTCTAGGCCAGCCTGGTCTACAAGATCTAGTCCCAGGACAGGCTCCAAAGCTACAGAGAAACCCTGTCTCGGGAAAAAAAAAAAAAAAAAAAGTATGGCACTAGGGTTGGGGGAGGGTGGACTAGAGGGAGAGATGGCTCAACAGTTAAGAGCACTTACTGCTCTCCTAAAGAACCCAGTTCAGATCCCAGCACCTCCGTCAGACAGCTCACAACCATCTGTATCTCCCATTCAAGGGAATCCAGTGCCCTGTGCCCTCTTGTGGCCTCCACGGGTACCTGCACACAGGTGGCATACACTGAGACACATAAGTAAAAACTAAATTAATAAATAAAAATCTTTAATTTTTTTTTAAAAGAAAACACAAAGTCTCAGTCACAACCCTACCTTCACTGCCCTGTGCCAGCTTCCAGGGGCTTGTCTCAGAAGGCCACCTGAGAGTGTGGGAGGGCACACACGGGGTGCTTGGTTAGCATCCTGCCACTGTAGTGATTAAGGCTATATCATTGCTCTGCTTTGGTGGGAGGGGTAGGGAGGGGTCTCTTGCTGTATGTAGACCTGGCCTCTTCTTCGGGTGGGAAGGCTCTGCCTCTGAGTCCTCCCTCTGGCCGCAGACCCTGCAGAATGAGATCCTAGGCCACGCACCACGGGTGGAGGATGTGCTGCAGCGAGGACAGCAGCTGGTGAAGGCGGCAGAGATCGACTGCCAAGACATCGAGGAGCACCTGGGGCATCTGCAGGGCTCGTGGGACACTCTGCGGGAGGCAGCAACTGGCCGGCTGCAGCGGCTGCGCGATGCCCATGAGGCCCAGCAGTACTACCTGGATGCAGGCGAGGCCGAAGCCTGGATCGGCGAGCAGGAGCTCTATGTGTTCTCTGACGAGCCCCCTAAGGTATGCTGGCGCAGAGTCAGCCGGCCGGAGTGCTGAGCAGATAGACAGAGCTGGGGTGGGCAAGCACTTGGAGCGCCTGGAAGTCCCGGTGTAAGAGAAGAAGAGACAAGGTATGGGTGTGTAGGAAACCTGCAAATCCTACACACCGGATTCTCTCCTACGATACCTCCTTAGGGCATCCCACCTTATTAAGAACATCCTGCGGGTTTCCTACTTGCCACCAGTAGGTGTTCCGCCCAAGGGCTCTTCAAATTATATTGTGGCCATGCTGTGAGATGGGATGACAGAGGATATAAGGGGGTCTCTTAAGACTGTAATAACCCAATTATTTCCCCCCAGAAAAGCCACTGCCATTTTGGGGGACTCAGCGGAGCAGGTTACCTCCTCTGAGCCAGCTTTCCAACACCTAGGATGTTTTCATGGGGACACTGTTGGAGTTGGGCTTGAAAGGAAGGGCAGATACAAAATAAGACTCTAAGGTGTTGAGAGGGGAGCTGGGAACAGGAGTCAGAGGAACAGGAAGGGGAGGTGTGTGACTTTCTGCCTCAGCCTGACTCCCTAGAGCTCAGCCATAGCTTTCCAAAGGAAGGAGTGTGTTGGAGGAGGACTCTGGTGCTGACCCCTGCTGCCCCGCAGGATGAAGAGGGTGCCATCGTGATGTTGAAACGGCACCTGCGGCAGCAGCGCACTGTGGAGGAGTACGGGAGGAATATCAAGCAGCTGGCCGGCCGCGCCCAGAACCTGCTGTCTGCAGGCCACCCCGAGGGGTACGTGTGCCTCCTGGGCTGCTACAGCTGGTTGTGGGATTCTGACCAGGGTCCCTTTAGGTCCAAAGAGAAAGCAATGGGACCCTTTTCCTCGGAACTTGAGATCTCTGAATTACTGGTCGTCCCTATTCCATTTTATTCCTTGGGTTGTGCGAAGAAGTCATACAAGGTAGACGGCGGTCAGGACTGCATTTATATAAAGGTCAGAGTCAGAGTACTCCTGGTGAACTGAGAGCTCTGCTCTTTTGAAGAGTTGACCTGTATTAAGAGACCCTGGAGACCAAACCTGCTGCTGCTGCCTTTTCTTTTCTTTTCTTTTCTTCTTTTTTGTTTTTTTAATTGGTTCCAAAAAACTACTTCAAGACCTCGCAGCAAATCCTTAGGCAGGAGTCAGGTAGCTATTGGCTAGGCTTCACAGGCTGCTTTAGCCACGACCCTCTCCTCAGCTACCATAGGGGAACACCCACACACACACACTGTGTTTCCTTGGCAGCACCCCACATTCTCCAGGGGAGTCCCAGGAATGGAGTCTCTGGTTCTGACCTTTTTTTGAAGACCTAATTGGGGTCACCCCTGTTGAAGCTCTACCCAAGCTCTGCCCCACCAGCTTTTTGGGGAGGGTAGTGAAGGTTCACCCCTTGTCCTTGAATCTGTGATCTCCCCAGAAAAAGAGAGGCATTGTGAGAGGTGCCATTGGGGACAGATTTCCAACACAATCCTGCTGTCCCATGAGACATTATGGCCTTGGGGTGGGGAGGCGGGCAGGTGGAGGAGATTCCTTTTCTCCCCAATTCTTATCCTGGAAAAGCCATTGTAATTTCTGGACTCTGGAGAGGAGTAGGTTGCTACCTCTAAGCCAGCTAGTCCGGGTTCTTCTATTTTGTGTTTCTTGTTTGTTTTGTTGTTTCATTGTACTGAGGACGGAGCCTGTGACTGCATAGCCTGCTAGGCAAGAGTTCTACCCCTGAGCTGACCCCAGACCACACTCTGGGTCTAGGTCACCTTCCTTAAGGCATTTTTTGGTTTGAATCCCAGGGAACAGATCATCAGACTTCAGGGACAAGTAGACAAACAGTATGCGGGGCTGAAGGACATGGCCGAAGAGCGCAGGCGCAAGCTAGAGAACATGTACCACCTGTTCCAGCTGAAGAGAGAGGCTGACGACTTGGAGCAGTGGATTACAGAAAAAGAGATGGTGGCCTCATCCCAAGAAATGGGGCAAGACTTTGACCATGTGACGGTGAGAACCCACAGCTCCTACTTTCTTTGCCTTCCTCTAACTCAGTAGATACAAGCAACCATCACCCCAGTCCCGCCCGACTCACTCCCCTGCCAGCTGGAAGAAACTGCAGAGAGATGGAGTCACACCAGTGGAGAGTAACTGAAAGACAGCCAGCTCTGGGGGTGGGGTGGGGGGCAAAGTGACAACCTGGCAAAGGGACTCCCACAATCCCCCTGCACCCAGCTAACTATATTCTATCTACCCCATGTCCAGATGCTCCGTGACAAGTTCCGAGACTTTGCCCGGGAGACCGGGGCAATAGGGCAGGAGCGGGTGGACAATGTGAATACTATCATTGAGCGTCTCATCGATGCGGGGCACAGCGAGGCAGCCACCATTGCCGAGTGGAAGGATGGGCTGAATGACATGTGGGCTGATCTGCTGGAGCTCATTGACACCCGCATGCAGCTGTTGGCTGCCTCCTATGACCTGCACCGCTACTTCTACACGGGCACCGAGATCCTGGGCCTCATAGATGAGAAGCACAGGGAGCTGCCAGAGGATGTGGGGCTGGACGCCAGCACGGCTGAGTCCTTCCACCGGGTCCACACTGCCTTCGAGCGGGAGCTCCACCTCCTGGGGGTGCAGGTACTCCCCACCCACTTCTTACCTGCAGGCATCTCAAACGCCTTCTCCTGGTTTTAGGGCCCCACTTGGCTCCCACATGGGGGAGAGGAACCTCTAGAAGGAGCCTCAAGTTTCTTTTCCTTAGACAACCAGCAGCGCAGGACAGAGCCCTGCAGCTCTCAGAAATTTGTTAGCTTCAGGAGTAGTTCTTCAAGCTATTGTCTTCTGGCTTTCGTACTAGTTACTAGCTAGCACAACAGTGCTTTTTCAGTGCTAGGTACTAGTTTAAGTGATTTGCGTAGTTGCTGGGTCTTTACAGCCGTCTCTGAGCAGGCATTCAACGTTGTTTGCAGACGAGGACAGTGCGGTAGAAAGGGTCGCAGTTGCCTGGGGAAACAGTAGATCAAAGTACAGCCAGAACCCAAGCCCTAGTGCTGTGGCTCGAGACCCCTCAGTTAGCTGTGAGACAGGTAAAGAGGTTTACAAAGTGGAGTTAGAACTAGATTTATAACAGGTAGTTTATTAAAGAATAGTTAGTACTCACGCAAGGGAGCCAGTGACCAGGTTTGCACCGGAGCAGGAGTGACCCACCAGATGCCTCCTAGTCTGCTCAGCCAGGCTGGAGAGAAAAAAGGCCCGCATGCACGACTCCCTACTACTTAAAACCCTTGTTACTTCACTCTGACCATGCCCCAGAGGGTGTGGTTAGCGGTACCTGTGGCCAGGCCCAAGCAGGCGCTGTCAACAGTACCTCTAACCAGGATTTCTCCCTACAGACAGGTCTGCCTTTGGTGGTGTTCTAGAGACACTAAGGTCTGCTAAATCCCCTCTCTGACTGTCAGGGCATGCTCTGAGGGACCTCTGTAGATGCTCTAGGTTCCTCTGAGCTTGATAGGATAGAATTAAGTGAGGGACTCCAGCTGCTAGCTCCCCAGGCTTCCAGTGGAGTAGGAAGAGTTGGGCTGGTTCTGCAGGGTTCATGGAGGTGAATTGGACCCCTGGTTCATCTTAGGGCTTTGTCTTCTAGCTGAAGGTGGGACCTGGTATGTAACTGTTGCATCTGGAGTGATAGAACTACTGAGACGGGTGTAGCTCCACTGAGGTTTCAGGAGAGAGGCTTCATTGTCCCTGAGTGCGCCCCAGTCAAAGGATTTGGGGTAGGCCTAACCTGGAAGAGGCGGCATGCAGGGTGAATAAGAACCAGGGACCTGGGTTACAGTTCCAATCCCAGCTGTCCCCTTAGTTAGTGGGAGGAACCTGGAGCCACCCACTTAGCATCTCTGTGCTTGGTTCCCTCATCACAGAAGCAGGGATATAGTGGTGCCTCTTTGATGGATTGCTGTAAGGAGAAAAAGAGTTAATTCCATTTCTAGGACTGTGCTTGGTCAGTATTTATTCTCATTGTTGCACTCCTAGGAAGCCAAAGGAATTGAGACAGAGCCTCCCACTCTCAAACCCTGGGCCAGAGCCCAGCACATGCCCTGGGCAGGCAGAGGTGCTAGAGCAGGGGATCCTATACTGTAGCATCATGCCTTCCAGTAGCGCCCTGGAGAGGACTCTGACAGAGACAGTTGTCCTTCCAATCACACACCTGAGATACACTTTTGCCTGACTACAGGTGCAGCAGTTCCAAGATGTGGCCACCCGACTGCAGACAGCATATGCAGGGGAGAAGGCAGATGCCATCCAGAGCAAGGAGCAGGAGGTGTCCGCGGCCTGGCAGGCACTGCTCGATGCATGTGCTGGGCGCCGAGCTCAGCTGGTGGACACGGCTGACAAGTTCCGTTTCTTCAGCATGGTCCGTGACCTCCTCTCCTGGATGGAGAGCATCATTCGGCAGATCGAGACTCAGGAGAGACCCAGGTGAGGGGTGTCCTCAGGGACGCTCTAGAACCTTCCTAATGCTGGGACCCTTTGATATGGTTCCTCATGTTGTGGTGACTCTGACCATAAAATTATTTTTGTTGCTACTTCATAACTGTAATTTTGCTACCGTTATAAATCATAATGTAAGTGTCTGTGTTTTCCGATGGTCTTAGGACGCCCCTGAGAAGGGGTCATTTGACACCCCAATGGGTTGTGACCCACAGGTTGAGAACCACTGCTCTGGTACATCCTAAGAGTCAAGGCTCCTCCCCCGAGGAATGGTTCCAGTGCATGGAAGCTCTTGAGGGTACCGGATCAGGTCTGATCTGGGTTCAGCAGAAGCACAGTGGTTTATGTTCTACTGGGAGGACTGACTTTCTCAAAGTAAAAGGAGAATGATGTCAGTCACATAGATTCTCCAAGGGGACCATGACCACTGTTAGTGAAATTATGCAACTTGTATATCCAGAGTAGACAGGCTCAAGACCATTCTTCCTCAGCACTGGGATGTCAAGGTCACTCCCCTGAAACTCAGTATAAAGTTGACTGTCCTTAAGAGGCAGGGTCAGACTCATGGGCAGTTGAAATCCAGTGGGGCTGGACCTCTACCTCAGCCAGTATTGGTGGTGACCTATCTCTGTCCCTCTGCCCCTCCCCACGCACAGGTACTTTAACATTTTCTAGAGATATCATTTGCATGCCATCCTTGACCCATTTAAAGCATATCATCCTGTGGTGTTCATATATTCCCAATTATGCAATCATTGCCCACAATCTAAGTTAGAGAATATTTCATCATCACTACCAAACAAAACAAAATCTCTCCATGCTAGTCGCTCATTATGCTCCCTGCCACTGGTGCCTGGGGCAGCTGCTTTTCTGCTTTCTGTCTCTCTGGATTGTGTATAAATGGTGTCACACAGTACACTGTCTCCTGTGACTGGCTCTTTTCCCTTAGCCTGGCTCTTTTCCCTTAGCCTGTTTCGTAGGTTCATCCACGTAGCAAGATTCCTTTTTATCCTCTAATAATATTCCCAGGCTTCTCTGGGGTCCCTCTTCCCCTTGCTGACCCACTGACCAATTAAGACACTAAAATGTTTGTGTCACTGCTGGGGCTGGGACAGAGGAGGGATTCCAGGCTAGCCAGAGAGGGACAAAGAATAGGGACAGATTCCTTGAGGCAGGGCTGAGTGGCCCAACTTTGTCTCTCAAGCTGCATCTCTACCCTGGTCCTCCTGTCCCCAGGGATGTCTCCTCTGTGGAATTGCTCTTGAAGTATCACCAGGGCATCAAGGCTGAGATCAACACCAGGGCCAAGAACTTTAGCACCTGCTTAGAACTCGGGGAGTCCCTGCTACAGCGGCAGCACCAGGCCTCAGAAGAGGTGAGTCCCTCCATGTCCCTGTCCCCATGCTTGCTGTCCAGGAAGCTTCAGGGAGTGGGTAGGAGAGGATGCTTCCAAGGAACTAAGGTGCCTACAGGCCAGAGATTAGAGCCATATAGCGTATCCCCTGCCTTAAGGAGATGGGTGCTCACCAAAAGAGGTACCCACATGTGCCTGGACGTTGGAGTTGTTAACCCTACTTCACAGGTGAGACACCTACAGGTGCCTCGGAAGGATGAATCCAGGACTGTGTTTGAAGACCAAGCTTGCTCTTCGAAACTATCTGTGACTGCCTCAGACAGTAGGGAGCATAGCCAAAACCCGGACTTTTACCCTTTCCTCCTCTCCACAGATCCGGGAGAAATTGCAGCAAGTGATGTCCAGGAGGCAGGAGATGAATGACAAGTGGGAGGCCCGCTCTGACAGGCTCCACATGTGTGAGTATATAGCTCACAGCTAGGAACCTGAGGGCGGCAGGGTCCAATAGACCCCTACTGGAGGTAGGGGGGTACCACACCATGCCTGGAGGGAGCTCTATGGCAGCACTCAGGGACAAGGCTCTGCGCCATCAGCCTTACAGGCAAGTAGAAGGCCTTTGCAAACATTTCCACCCCCTTAATCCCGCCCACCCTCCTCTAGGCCCAGGTTGGTTCTCCTGCTGAGTTGTGGCTTGGGAGGGGTCAGGCAGCACTAGTCTCCTGGGTATTTGGCCTTCTGCTTGTTTGTTCTATGGAGATGAGGGGCTCTGTCCTCCAGCAGCTGGAGAGAGAGAAGAAAATCGTACCTCCCAGGTAGGCTATGAGCAAGGAAAAAGCCAGGGCTAGCTGGTCCCCATGCTTGCTTGTCTGTGACTGTGTTAGGTAGACAAGAGCAAGAGTTTGAGGCAGGGGATTGCTCCCTAAAGCAAGGCAATGTAAGCCATAATGGAGCTGGTCCCAATGGCTGCCTTAAAAATATGACAGAGACTGTGTGTGGTGGTTCACACCATTAATCTTAGCACATGGGGAATGGAACAGGAGGATTGAGAGTCTGAGACTAGCCTAGGCTGAACACTGAGATCTGTCTTAAAAGCTAAGGGCTAAGGATGAAGTTCAGTGATAGAGTGTTTACTTAGCATTCACAAAGGCCTGCTAAGTTTGATCCCCAGCACCACACAAAATAAAATATATACATACATAAAATGTGACATTTATGTAAGTAAAATTACATACATGTAAAATATTATGTATCTATATAGCCATTGGTAGAGATGGGGTGGGACATACATATAAAATATGTAGCTGTGTAGCCATTGGTAGAGCTGAGTTGGGTCTCTAGTGTGGGGATGCAATGGCTTAGGCAGAAACTTAGCACTGGGCAAAGTACCCATATAGTTGAGGGATACCTGAGTGCTAATTGGCCCTTGGGCCTTGTGGGTGGGTTTGTGTCTTGTCCTCATGGCAGTGCTGGAGGTGTGCCAGTTCTCGAGAGATGCCTCTGTGGCTGAGGCGTGGCTGATTGCCCAGGAGCCCTACCTGGCCAGCCGGGACTTTGGACACACAGTGGACAGCGTGGAAAAGCTCATCAAGAGGCATGAAGCTTTTGAGAAATCCACAGCGAGCTGGGCAGAGCGCTTTGCTGCCCTGGAGAAGCCCACCACGGTGAGTTGAGGTCGTCTGGTGTGTGTGGGGGGGGAGGTTGCAGCTATTGGGATGGGCTGTTACAAGTTACTAACTCTCAGCTAGTTGTCATGTACTTGGGCTGGTGTCACAGGGTGGACAGGTACAAGAAAGTACTGATGGGTACACACCAAAGACAAAGGATGTGACTTGCAAATGTTGGAGTACGTTGGGGTTCAAGGCCAAACTTAGATCATCTGAGAATTAGCTGCCCTGTGTGATCACTCTGACTGCCTTGCCTTTTCCTCCCCCAGCTTGAGCTTAAGGAACGCCAGACTCCAGACAGACCCGTAGAGGAACCTGGGTGAGTGTCAGCATTCTCTGCCTGTGTACAAGGAGCCAAGCATGCTATAAAGGGGGTGACTGGGGAGAAGGAAAAGGAAGCTACTGATCAGCAGCTGTCATGTGACCTCTCCTGGGTGCCCTGTCAACACAACACAGAATGTATGGAGCTTGAGAGTTGTGTTGTGCCAGGCACAGAAGCCTGAAGCCCCATACAGAAAGGAAGGGGTAGTTAGCAGTGGCTGTTGCTAAGCCAACCTCTCCCTTAGGAAGCCCTGGACACTGCCCTTAGGCTGTCTCAAATGGAATTCATTCGTTTCTGAACTGTTTATCTTTACTTTTTCCATGAAGCCTTGGGGCATGTCCTTCCTGGGCACCTCTGGGAAGGAGAGCCAAGGAATATGCTCTGTACATGCTCTGAGCTCTCACTGGGTGGAGAGCCAGAGAAAACTAAGCCTTGGAAGCAGGTACCTGTCACTAAAGAGGGGTTGTGTCTTCCTCAGGCCTCAAGAGGAGGAAGGCGAGACGGCTGGCGAGGCTCCCCAGGTCCACCGTGCGGCCACTGAGAGAACATCCCCGGTCAGTTTCATGTCCCGCCTGTCTAGTTCCTGGGAGTCGCTGCTGCCAGAGCCTGGTCACCCCATCTAGACTCAGCCAGGGCAGAAGGAAGGCGAGGACAGGGTGGGCTGCCTGGTCCCCACCCTCATCTTGCCTCTTTAGGATCCTCCTTTAGATCAGTCTACTTTTATACTTAGATTTTAATTTTTAACTGAGTCCTCTCCTTCCAACCCAGAAGCCAGCTCACCAACATGAGTCTACAAGTTTGGCTTTATCTAGCCTAATAAATTTTATGGGATCAATACATCACCATCAGCACAGGGGAAACACTTAAGGCAGAGGTGATTCCTTTCGGTATATGCTGGCACATACATGTACACAGGCACATGGACCAACAGACTGCCTCATCCTGCTTGAGCCACCCACAGGCATTTCATGCAGCAAAGTGTGTGTGAATATCTACCCTTCTAGAAGATTTCTTCTTTCTCAGCAGAGTCCATTCCCCCCCATGACTACAGGTCAGAGAGTTTGGCTATGGAGATGGTTCTAAGGCAAGGTTAGACTTGAGTCCTGCAAGTGTAGAGGAGAACCCCACCCAGAGCTTTTAGCACTACAGGGAAGCCCCAATTTATAGAACAGTGAGCCAGAACCTTATCTGAGTGGTTTAAAGAAAAATGACTTTCAAGGCCCGGGACATACACCCTTAGGCTGTTACCCAGAGCAGGTTCTTTGGGCCCCTGAGAGGGAGCCTCGGCAGCTCTGATTCAGGTTGGGGAAATGCAATGGGGAGTAGCTGGCTGAGGAGAAAGCAAGAGTCTACATGTGATTTGCACCAGTGCATGGATCCCTGTGGCATGTGGCTTTGGGGATCACAGGAGCAGCAGAGACTTTGTGTACCCCCTCTCCCAGTGCCCAGGTGAGTGTGAGTGACCTGAGAGGAATTTAGAAAGATTAGCATCCTTGGTGGGAACTTCTGCTACTCCAGCCGCCCCTAGAAAGATGAATATACCTCCCTGTGTGCACACGCACACACACATATACCTCCCAGTGTGTGCATGCCTGAGCACACGCGCGCGCACGCGCGCGCGCGCGCACACACACACACACACACACACACACACACACACACACACACACACTCCTCAGTTCCTTTGGTCTCCTTTTCTAAGCTGTACTAGCCCATCATGCTCAGCAGAGGGCAATGTTGGGCTCTGCTGGAAGACTTACCTCTGAAGATCCTGCTGCCGTTCCCACCCCCCTCTCTGTGGTAGACTGTCTTCCAGCTCCCTTTTCCCAGCACCAACTCCCCTGACCCCATCCCCACCCTCACCCCACTCCCACCAGAGGGAGAGAGAGAACTCCTGGGGCTGATATGGACTTTGGACAAGGACTGGAACTGTCCCTGCCTCCTGCCTCCACCTACGCTTCTGCCCTGCATCCCTGTGTCTGCATGCCGTGGTGTCCCCGGTGTGCGGGCTTCATGACCACCTGAGCATTTTGACACCATTGTCTGTCGTGTACGTGTACGTTTGTGCAAGTGGAACTACATGTGCACCTGAGCCTCCTCCATCCAACACTTGAATATCACTGGGTTGGGAGGAATAAAATTTGCTTAAATCTGAGTGTTTCTCTGGGAGAGGAGTGAGCCCTTATGGGAGACCCTTGCTGAGGAACCAGCCACTCATCAGATGGGAAAGCAGCCCATGTCCGTATCAGAAAGCAAGCAGATGGCTAATCAAATGGACACCAGGCCCAGGGCCTCCTGGAGACAGACTTCCTGCTGCAGCTTCTTTCCAAGCCTTTAAGATACATGGGGAGCACCTAATTCCAAATCACCTTTGATTTGAGAAAGAGGATGGAGCCCATACAGGCAGAGAAAGCCCAACCCAGTTTCAGAGAGCTCCTCCCCTGCTCACTGCAGCCCCTTTTAGTGCCCTTAACAAACCTCTGGCCCATCACAGGAAGGTTCAGCTGTCTGCTATGCCTTCTCATGAATAGGCCTAGGGTGCCATGGCTCTCCTGCTGGTCCTGTCTGTGTGGTCTGGTGTCGGGTCCTGTAGTATAGACACATGCCACATTGCTTCATGTAAAAGCCCTTACTAATGCATGTCGCTTCCTGCTGGAGTTACGATCGGGAGTGAACTAAGCACCCTTGCCCTGTCTGAATAGTGCATCCCACAGGGCAGCACCCTGTGGGCCCCAATCTAGTCTTTCCCTTCCTGTGTGTGTACATGCAATGATTGAGCTGCCAAACCATCACCGCAATGCCACTGCTGTCCCTCACCTCTGCATGTTAGAGCACATTCTGGTAAAAACCAGTCCCTCCCCACAGGTAAGTGTGAAGCCAGACCAAAGACAAGGTATCAGAAGGAGCAGGACTTGAAGTCAGAGTGCCTGGGGTCTGGTCTTTGGTTCTGTTGGAACATTCTGTGTGGGTTTGGAGCCCTCCCCCTCCAAGCCTCTTGCCGTATAAAGGTCCTTTGTAGGGTTGCAGAGTGTCTACATTCCCATGTGTCAGCGATGTAGCCTTTCAAGAGAGGGGTTGAAGGAGATGGCTCTCCTGTTTCCTGCCATCTGCTCCTGAGACCCCACAAGATATTGTGAGGCCAGGAGGGGGAAGAAGAGGTCACGGGCTAGGACATTTGCCCTTGGCCCTGTTTGAGGGGGCCTAGTAGCTTCTTTGTGTGTCTACCCAGAGTGTAATGCATGAAAAAATTCTGGCAGGGGGCAGGCACCCTTCTCCTCAGAAAGGCCCGGGGGCCGGCCTGAGTGTTCCAGGCATTGCTCCCTCAGACTCCCAGTGTGGTGGTGTTTGTGGGAAGGACATTTTTCTCCTAGGAGGGAGGAAGGTGGTCTGTTGTGGTGTTAAAGAGGGTATAAGCTTCCCCAGGCTCTTTCTACACACTGCTGCTGCACTGCCCCTCCAGGGCTACCGTAATGACATGAGTGACACTCCTTAAAGACATGGATGTTCTCAGGGGCTGAAACAGTGTCCTCTGTTTGGAACCAACATCCCCTTCCTGCCTCCAGGTCCCCAGGCTAGACCCAGTGTGCAGTGCAGGGGGGAGCCTGGAAATGAAGACCACTCCAGAGAGTGGCATTATGGGTGCTATTCATGGTCAGGCTTCAGCAGGCTATCAGAGAAGAATCTTACTGGAGGGCAGTTCACGGATACTGCTTTTAAGTGTGACCTCCCAAGATTGGGGACACAGCTGACTTCCCTGGGGACTAAGGCTGAGCATCACAGTAGAGCTGATGGGGTGATCTGAAGCTCTCTGATCCTTGTCTCTTCCTTCCGTTGTTTCAGAGGCTTTGGGAAATAGCCAGCACTTGTGAATGAGAGGGGCCGTACCCCAGGGACTTGCTGGAGACTGGGATCAGGGTCCACAACCACCTTTGTGCAAAGGCTGCTAGCTCCAGCCACTGTTGCCCCCAGCAGCAACCTCCCCATCAGCCCAGAGCTTTAATCAGCAGCCACCAGTGAGGCTCTGACATTGGTGGATGCTCCGGGTGTGGAACAGCAGCTGTGTTTCTTCTTGCCTGAACAGCCTTCCGAGTGCTCGCCCCTCCCAACCCCCAAACAGCGGCTTTTTCAGACATTTTGCAGCGAATGCAAATCCTGTTTGTTCCAAATGGGCAGTCTCAGCCTAGAACAAACGTCAGCTTTGCCCCAAACTTGGGTGTGTTTCTGTCTCCCCAGGATGCCTGAGTCAGCGTGGCAAGGGCGTGTCTGCCTGCAGTCTGGCACTGTGCTCTGGCTCCCTGGAGAAACCTGCTCTCCTGGACATTTACCCACAGCTGGGTGTTCCCAGATTTCTCTTTGCTATGCCAGATGCCAATGCCTGGTCCCTCTGCTGCAAAATCTCCCCCAAATTCCTTGTTCAAGATATGTGTCCCAGTGTCCCAGACACTAAGACTCAGAATGAGACTGGGTTAACATTTGGTAACGCCTCAGGAGTAGGTAAGAAACTGGCTGCTTGAATACTAGTGCCTTTGTTAGTGCTGAGATTCACATCACTAAGAAATCTAGCAGCCACCAGTCTCTAATATTAACACAGGTAACAGGCCTGGTGAAGACCACCCTTGAAGAAGCCTCCCACTTCTCTGGTGGCAGTGAGCCAGGTCTCCTTCTGTGTCCAATGGCAGCCTGCAAACAGCCTTCCCACTTCCTTTTGCTCTGTACCATATTCCCTCCACCTTGCCGGAGCTCCCCAATAGCTAGACAGCTGGCCCCAGGGGTATAGTATTCAGCCACTCTGCTCCCAAACCCCACTTCTGGGAGCCCCACTCCATCTCTTGGCCTCACTTCCATGGGGCTGCTTGCTAACTGCCCCAGCTTGCCTTTTCTTCCACACGCTTGTACTTCCTGTTCAGCACAGCCTCTACTTTCTCCTGTGGGGTAGCTGTCTCTGTCTATCCCAAGTTTCCATCTGGCTGCTTTCAACTCAGCAAATCGATTCTCTGTCTTCTCTTGCAAACAGCTGTCTTCAAACAGCCTTTACAACTGTCTAGACAACTCTTCTCCCCCCAGAGCCCAGGAGACAAGACATCAGACACTGGGGAGAGTAAATATCCTTAAACAGGCGCCTCCGCTCACCCTGCCATCACCTGGCACTGTTTGGTTGCCTAAGGCATCTAGCGGTGAGTCTAGCAAAAACCCTGTTTCCAGCCCCTGCCAGTGTAGCCTGGATGTGGTCACACCACCTTAACAAATTGGCCACATAAAAGCTGGGCACATCTCACGTAGACTAGGAACCCCATCAGGTGGCATTTTCTTCAGGAGTCACAGTATTATACACACATGTAAACACACCTGGTCATAGTATTGTACACACACATAAGCACTCCTGATCATAGTATTGTATATGTGTAAACACACCTGGACTGAGTAGAGAGAGCATTGTGTTCGGAGCCAGGCAGACCTGTATCTTCCACCTTCCATTGTTAGATATGCAGCTGTGGGGAGGTTTCCCCTTAACTCCTGGCTCTCCACATCTGTGAGGCAGAGGCTGTAAGGCTGGCAAGAGAGAGTGTATGTGGAGAAGCTACCACTTAGCACAGGGTCAACTAGGTTCTGTCATCCTGACCCCAGCCCTTCATCTTTTAAAAGAACTGTCCCTCATATGGACTGTAACATTACCAAGGCCTTAGACACCAACCAGCCTGGAGGCCTCTATCCCTGAGATGCCATCTACATATGTTCCAGTCTCCAGTCATGGAGCTTATGCCACACTGTTAATGTTGAGCAATGTGTTCTGAGGTTCATCCTTGCGCCCTGGTTCTCACTCACATTAACTTTACAGAGAAAACTCTGTCAGAAGGGGTTTCTTTGCTTATGGGTACATCTTAATTCACTGAGCATCTACAGAACTTTGGGAAGACTCTGTGTTCCTGAACCAGGATATTTTGGCCTGTGGAATTAATGGTCTGTGTGCATTCCCTCACACCACCTGCTGGCTGACCCTGGAAATGCATCTTCAAGTCAGTTCCCCAGAAGAAATTTAACCCATTCTTCTCTTTCCCACTTCTCAACATCTGTGGGAAAGATCCCCACTCCTCTGTCTACTTCCTGACCCAGCCAAGCTTCCTGGCAAGGCAGTGTGCTTAAAAGCCAAACTTATGTGACTTTCTTGACTTTGCAAAGCTCTGTCAAGATTCCAAGATTCAGGTGACTATTCCCCTGGCATCAGGAGCCTGGGGCCTCTCCTTGTTTGGCTTCAATCCCATGAGGTCTTTTCTTCCCATAATGTCCCTTGACCAGCAGAGCATGCCTTTCTCTGACATGATCCCAGCAGGTGATTCGCTGATCTTCCACATCAGGGAACCGAACCAGGCTCCGCTGCAGATGGTACCTCCTTATATTGTAGGCCCACCCTACCCACTCACCCCCACTTGGGTTCTTTTCTATTTATTTATTTATTTATTTATTTATTTATTTATTTATTTATTTATTGGTTTTTCGAGACAGGGTTTCTCTGTGTAGCTTTGGAGCCTATCCTGGCACTCGCTCTCGAGACCAGGCTGGCCTCGAACTCACAGAGATCTGCTTGCCTCTGCCTCTGCCTCCCGAGTGCTGGGATTAAAGGCGTGCACCACCAACGCCCAGCCCCACTTGGGTTCTAGACACTTTCACCATCTCTCAGCCTGCCACCCAGAATTTCTTCCAGAAAACTCAAGCATTCTCCTCCAGGCTGTCTCGAGCTCCTCTGGGTGATGCCCTCTGATGGACACCCCTCAGTGATGCAGAAACTGAGTTTTCCTGATAATCATGACCTGCTGGCTTATGCTGAGAGGTCGCCAGGGGCTCTGATGGCTTCCTCTATCTGTGCCTATGCAGAATCTGCCTGTCCTTAACATGTGCACTTCTGCTGGGTGCAAAGCAACTGAGCCACACCCAGCGTCTCCTTCTCCAGACACTTTCTACCAGGATCCTCTGCCTGATGGCACAGTGGCTCTCCCCCAGTCCACTGCATGCATCCAGGGAGAACAAGAGAAATGCCACCTCTTCCTGTCTCTTTCTTAGTTTATTTACCTTGGGACCTGGGCAAGATTGGCCCTTCCGTCCCAGCCATCTACCAACCTGACCTCTGGTCCCACTATTGGATGGGGTCATCGTCCAGCTGTTTGCTGGGAAATCCTTGATGTATCCCTCCAGGCTACAAAGAGGCAGTAACTCATTCAGCAACACTGAAGGCCTCCAATTCATTCATAGCAGGTCTGGAGCTGGGCCCAGGCAGCCTAGGGAATGGGTGGGTCTCTGGTCAGCCACTTGGCTCCTTTGGTTCCCTGGCCACCTGCATGCCTAGGCCTAGCCTGGGGTCCTGTGCTGCCTACGTTTCAAATGTGCAAAGCCTTTTTTTTTTTTTTTTTTTTTTTTTTTTTCGAGACAGGGTTTCTCTGTGTAGCTTTGGAGCCTATCCTGGCACTCGTGCTGGAGACCAGGCTGGCTTCGAACTCACAGAGATCCACCTGCCTCTGCCTCCCGAGTGCTGGGATTAAAGGCGTGCACGTTGCAAAGCCTTTTTTCAGGCAGAGAAGCAATATTGTGAACCATTGCCCTGACTTCATTAACAAGCTGTTTGGCCTGAGATCCTCCCTGGACTATCTGGAACCCAGTTTTCTGGTCTCTGGTAGGACTGGCTGATTCAGTCATTTCCCGAGATCTCTTCTCAGCCTCCAAAGGTTTTAAGAATGTCTTCTTGCCTCCCCTGGGGGCTCCATCTGCCCCTGCCACCTCCAACTTTCTCCAGTGGGACTTGCTTTCCTAATAAGGACTTCATTGGGGACTCTACCTACATTCCCCTCCTCCTTCCTGAGGCACAGTTGCAAGTAAAAGGCCCCAGGGGAATTCCTAATCTCTTATGATTTCTGAAGTAAAGACTTCTATAGCCATGCTCATGCTTCAGGCATACCACATGCAGGACTGACATTAAGCTAGGAGGCAGCCCCTTTGAACTGCCTTGTGAACTTTCTCTGCTATCTTGTGAACTTTCTCTGTGGGTCAGAACCCCAGGAATAGATTTCTAAGCACTCACTTTGCTTCTGACCATGGAGATAAAAGGCTAAGTAAAGGTGTCCCTCAGAGTTGTGAGATCTTTGTAAAACTCCTAATGTGAATTCCCAGGCCCTCCCACCAAGGAACATTGTTGACCTCAGCCCTGTCTACTGACTTCTGCCCTTTGCCTTCGAAGGAGGCACCTTCTCCTCACCTTCATCTACAAGCTCCATGAGCTTCTGGATGAATCTGAGCTGCCCTAAAGGGCTTTTCCTGTTCACCAGTGCCCCTCCCTGTTCCTGTCTGGAGTCTTGGCATATTCCACCTGAAAACAGTAGAGGAAGTAGCAGGTAAAGCCTTGCCTGCCAGCATGCAGCTAAGATCGGGGAGTCAGCTGGGGGCATCCTGAGACTCCCATACTTGAGGCAAAGGAGCATTTGAGATGGTCTCTCACTGACTACACAGCCACTGGCCACAACAGCTCAGCGGAGCCGAGAGATGGGTCTGGAAGGGTTAGGATCATAACAGCCAACATTTGCAGTTACTGTCTTACTCTGAAGGTCTTCACATCACCCATAAAGTGGACCCAAGCACCATCCTACAAGCAGACAGTATCAGGAAGGCTTAGTGACTTGCTGGCTCCTCTCCTGTTCCTTAGATGGATTCCCAGGGACAGACTCCAGTCTATCTGGCCCAGCTGTAGGCTCTGGGAACTAGCAAGGGTGCGGGTATACAGGGGGAGTGGTTTGATGGGGGAAAGGGTAGGCTACTATGGAAGGGATATTCTTTTCCTTCTCCCCATCCTCTCCCCTACTCCTCCAGAAGTTGGCCAAACTTCCTTGGGAGCTGAAGAGAGGGAAAGTCCCCAGAGCCTCTCCATCCTCTCCACCCACTCCTGGATCCAACTTCTTTCTAGCCCGTCTTCTTCCTCAGTGTGTCTCCTGGGTCCAGGAGGGAACTGAGGACTCCCAAAGCCAAAGCCCTCCACTCCACCCTCATTTTTGGTTCCTCCTTCTCAGGTCTTGACTTTTGTGTGGGGTTGGAGGAAGGATGCACTAAAATCCACGCCAAAAGCAAGACCAGAGAAGAAATCTTTGCATATACTGGAAACCCCCGTGTTTCAAAGCTAACTTGTAACCCAGCCAAGTATGGGAACACCCTGTTCCAGCGTTGGCTAGTCTCTGCCTAGGATGCAGCGGGAGGAAGTCAGGCCTAGCTGAATCTACCTAGGTTTTCAAAGGCTAGTTTCTGCAGAGAGGGCAGAGGCTGGGAGAGAGCCAGCCCAATGTAGCTTGTTACAGGCTGGTGACTTTTCTCCCTGCACCTGTGTGACATCTTCTCCCAGACATCGGCCCCTCCTGGGTTATCTGCAGGAGAGACACAGACAAGGAAATGTGAGATATTGGGCTCACACTTTCATCCTCTGGACCGAGCCCCCTATCCAGGAGGATAAGAAAGCCCCACTAGACTTGAGTCTGGGGCTGAGAGGTAGGCCATGAAAAGAGGTTTCCCTTTCTGTGTTGATGATTGCTTCCAGAACTTTCTATCCAAGGCAGAAGGTAGGCTGCACTGAGGCCATAGGACTCCAAACCAAAGCTTCAGGTCCCATCCCTGCCACTCCTGCTCTCCTCCTCACTTGAAAGTAACAAGGCAGGCATTTCAGGGCCTTCGGAACCTTAGGGCCAGTGCAGGCTAATGGCACATGTTCTAAGATACGAATTCTTCAGCATGCATAGAGAATAGTGGCCTGGACACAAGCCTCAAGGGATTCTAACAAAGGAAAGGAAGCAGAATAAAATGCAGGCCAGCTCAGTCTGGAGTATATGCTTCTAATTACTTTACATACTCATTAGCCATATGCTTCCAGCCAGGTTTCCCTTTCTTTGAATGAAATCTTACGGGACCCCTACTTAACAGCTTGTTTATTGAGCAGTACTAATACGATGGGCAGACACACACACACACACACACACACACACACACACACACACACACAGAGAGAGAGAGAGAGAGAGAGAGAGAGAGAGAGAGAGAGAGAGAACTGCTCCTGTCTTCTCACCACTGCCTTTGAACTTCCCCAACTTGGCATTCCACAACACCACCTCAGGCAAAGCCCAGACATTGCAGCTGTTGAAAATACCCAGTTTTTAGCTTACAGCTTCAGTCTTATGTCCACTGTGGTACCCATGCTCTCCACCTTCGGCTTCAGGACAGGGAAAGGCTATGCTCCCAATGAAAAGCACATGGCCTGTTCTTTCCTAACTCCTCCCTGGTCCTCTCCAATGTTCTTCTGAGCCTTCAGTCAGTTGCTGGTGCAGGAAGGACAGCAGATTCCAGAGAGGTCCCTTTACTGCTTAGGTAACTCAGGTCCTCTAGGGCAGCATGTCTATGGCCTTGGCTCCTCAGACTTCCCCATATATGCCTGCTGGGGACACCTCATCCTGAGGTTAGTGGCAGTCAATACCATGGGACAATGCACTAGCCCCATGGCCCAAGTGACCCATTTAGAAGACACTTCTGTTGGCCTTGCCTCACTTGACAATGGAAGGCTAGCTGCCCCCACATTCTGCTGCCTCAAGGACAAAGGCAGGCCAAGGAGGCCTTGTATGAGATACCCAGCTAGGAAACAGGATGCCCCTTCTCTTTTCATTGGCACCTGATAACTACAGCAGGAGGTTGCTTCCTTCCCTTGACTTGGTCTGCAGGGACCCCACACAGAGGTAAACACCACAGCATTTCCACAAGACAAGCAACCAGTGATGGCAAGGGACTCTTGCCCTATCTAACAAGTTCCCACTAGGTGACAGGAGAGGACTTGCTAGACAGGAGAGACTCTGTTTTATAATAAGGTGAAGGGATCACTTCTCAGCTGTTGAGTTAAGATCCAATGTAGTACAAGATGAGGGAGACTTGGGACTTTGGTTATAATGTAAAGGTTTCAGAAGAGTACCCACTCAACACTCTCATCCAGGTGTGTCTGCACAGCAGCCCTTTCTACAGACCAAGTATTTCCACAGCCCTACAGTGTCTTCAAGTTGGAAATATCTGGAGGAAGCAGGGTTGGGGCCTGGAGCAGGCCTTAGAGAGCTTGGCCACAGCTCTGAAACCCACTCAGACCCCTCTGTCTCCTCTAACAACCCTTTTTTGCCAATTAAGATGGAGATGGGGTTGCTCCATTGTGAGGTCGGGGGAAATGGAGCCAGAGACCAGGGAAATGAGTAGGTACCCATTGCCAAGTGTTGTAGGAGAGTCAGAGTGGGCCCAGAAGCTTGTGGTAGAAGAGAAGTAGGCTCAGGTAGAAAATGCCAAAGAAAAGCCACCCCTGGCCTGAACCCTCATGAAGGCATGCTCCTCTCTTGTGCCCCTGAGCAGGGGGAAGAAAGAGGGACATGGCCTGAGGACCTGCAGCCACCACCCCTGCCAGAACACCACAAGGATGAGCAGGAGAAATCTGTTGGGGATGAAAGGCCTGCCACAGAGCCCCTCTTTAAGGTCCTGGACACGCCCCTGAGTGAGGGTGATGAGCCCACGACGCTGCCAGCCCAGCGGGACCTCGGGCACACTGTGCAGATGGAGGGCTACCTGGGCAGAAAGCACGACCTAGAGGGGCCCAACAAGAAGGCCTCTAACAGGTGTGTTGGGGGAGGCCACTGGGGAGGCTGAGCAACTCCAGGGGTCACTCCACCAGCAGAGCTTTGATGACATAGGTGTACGCTGGGGGAGCGTCCCTGAACCTTTGACTGTCTCTGTGTATTGCTTGGCACGATAGAAAACGGCTATCTTGATTTTGGTTCTGAGTGCAAATATTGTGACTTCATCAAAGATTACCCAAATCCCCTGTTAGCTTCCCCATAGGTAAAATGGAAAGAGAATGGATGGTGACAACAGCAGGCCTTTTCAGAATGCATGCTGTGCCTGGCACAGAGCATGCCTATGGTGAGCACTGCCCACAGGGGTGGACAACAGGAAGTCTTGGTGCTGACAATATGGTCTTGACCAAGCCTCACTTGTACCCATCTGGATTTCACTTTCCTTGCTGTAATATGGGAGATGATTAGGGGACATTAATGACCTAGATGCCTGCTAAGGGTCCCTCCAGTGCTATTGCAAAGATGGCATCTTTTCAAGCCACAGAGCTAGTCATGTTCTGCCCCTGCCTGGGGGCCTGGTCCTTTTTAGCAGCATTACAGGGTCTGAGCCAGCCCCTGTGGCAGAAGAGATGGTGGATGCAGGTGGAGAGCACCAAAGACAAGGAAACGGGTCAGCACCAGGAGATGGAAGCCAGTGTTTTCTCCAGAGCCCCAAGGGGCTCAACAAAGCTATTTCACATTTGAAAAAGGAACAACCATGTGGGGACTCAGCCACCCTGAAGAGATTCACTGTGAAGTCCATGGGAAAGGGGAAACTAATGTTTATTGGGTGCCTCCTGTATGCTTGACATTCTAGTAGGACTGGTCAGATCTTTACATCTGCAGTTTCCATTTTCCAGATGGGGAAATAGACTTAACCCCAGAGAGCTTAAGTCACCTGCTCAAGGCAGGACTGTCACTTCTTAGCCATGGCCTTACTGTAGGTGAAGGTCCCTGAGCTCAGTAAGAGAACAGGGCTTTGTAAAATGGGCTCTGCAACCACTTAATTCAAATCAAGTTTTCTCTTTGGCCAGATGGTACTTCTTCCCTCTCTGCCCACCTTGCTCCCCACCTGCCTTCAGAAGACAGACAGACAAGGGGAGGAGGACCAGACACAGGAGAAGCTGAGTGCTTCTCCCTGGTCCATACCATAAAAATGCAGCATCGTACTCCATTCAGTAGACGAGCTTGGCCAAGCCTTCGGGAATCTCTGGAGCTCCATGTTCTCCAAACACAAACATGGAGACAAGCCTAGACTTGCAGAAATCTGGTGTTTGAGGGTTTTTTGTTTGTATCTTTTTTTTCTTAAATAATAGGACAGAATCATACGTGCTTCTAACTACCAAATTCAAGACCAGTCTAGGCTACATACTTGAGATCCTGGCTCTAAAAACAACCACAAACAACAGAAAAGGGCTAAGGCATTATACTGAGTACATCATATATAGTCAAAACAAAAAGACTTGTTTACTTCTGCTCACTGATGTATCAAATATGCAAAGAATAAAGGAATAGTTTAAAATTCTGCTTCAAGAAATGATCAAAATCAGCCAGGCGGTGGTGGCACACGTCTTTAATCCCAGCACTCAGGAGGCAGAGGCAGAGGATCTCTGTGAGTTCCAGGACAGCCTCCAAAGCCACAGAGAAACCCTGTCTCGAAAAACCACAAAAAAAAAAAAGAAAGAAAAAGAAAAGAAAGAAATGATCAAAATCATAGCATTTACCTAGTATGTGGAGAACCCTGGGTTTAGTCCCAGCACTGTAAAAATTAAATAACTAAACAAACAGCGGCTAGGGATGTAACTTTTTTTTTTAAAGATTTTATTTATTTATTATGTCTACAGTGCTCTGTCTGCATGCCAGAAGAGGGCACCAGGTCTCATTACA
Organism: Cricetulus griseus; assembly: GCF_003668045.3. NCBI lineage: Eukaryota > Metazoa > Chordata > Mammalia > Rodentia > Cricetidae > Cricetulus > Cricetulus griseus. The sequence continues at coordinate 126,903,425 of NC_048598.1, forward strand.
GATGGTTGTGAGCCACCATGTGGTTTCTGGGAATTGAACTCAGAACCTCTGAAAGAGCAGCAATCAGTGCTCTTAACCTCTGAGCCATGTCTCCAGCCCAGGATGTAACTCTTAAGTAAAGCATTTGTCTAGCATGTTCAGGGCCCTGAGTTCTAACTCCAACATCAAAAAAAAAAAAAAAAAGGGGGGGGGACCTTGGAGAGATGGCTAGCAGTTAAGAACTCAAGATTATTTCCTAGCACCTGCATCAGGTGGCTCACAACCACCTGTAACTCCACTCCAGGGAATCTGATGCCCTCTTCTGGCCTCCAAGGGCACCTGCACCCATGAACACAGCACACTCAGTCATGCAAACATACACAGAAGTGGCACTTTGTCTTTAAGGCAAAGGCAGTGTGTCTTTCTGGGTTCAAGGTAAGCCAGGTCTACATAGTGAGTTCTAGGCCAGCCAGGACTGCAGAGTAAGATCCTGTCTCAAAAAAAACAAAAAGAACTGGGTGGTGGTGGCACATACCTTTAGTCCCAGCACTCTGGAGGCAGAGGCAGGCAAATCTGAGGACAACCTGGTCTTCAAAGAGAGTTCCAGGACAGTCTCCAAAACCTACAGAGAAACCCTGTCTTGAAAAATAAAAAAAAAAAAAGAAAAGAAAGAAAAAAATTTAAATCTTAAAAAAACCAAACAAACTAGAATTATTAGCAAAAAATACTTGTGCATAGGAATGTTCAGAGCTGAGAATGGCGCTGAAGCTCAATGGTAGAGCACTTGCTAGCATTTGCCTGTGGCCCTGGGTTCAACCCCTAATACCACCAAAAAGGAAAGCAATTGCCCATTGTGATAAAGGAACATTTTCAGTAAATGTAGTTTCTTAGGCTTAAAAATAGAAAAGGAAATATTTATCACATTACTATTAAATTGTAGATAAGCTTTCCACTATTGTAAGATCCAGCAATAATAGGATACCATATAGCTATGCAAAATTATTTTAAAATAATATTGAGATTATAAAGAAATACCCATGGCATAGTGTTATGCTTAAAAGCCTAATATAAAATTGAATATGGAAGTCTGGGCATGTAGCTCAGTGATAGATGTTCAGGGCCTGGGCTCAATTCCCAGAGGGGTGGGGGAGGAGAGAGAGAGATGAGAGAGGAAGGGAGGGAGAGAGGGAGGGAGGGACAGAGAGAGAACAATATACAATATAATCTAATTTTAGTTATCTCTGGGAGTTGAAAAATGTGAACAGAACAAAGACTAGGTAGACACACAATATGAACAATAGTTACCTTCTGGTAGTGAAATTACATGCAGATGGTTTCTAATTTCCCCTAGTTTTTAAACAACAGAATGTTACTATTTATCCAGTCCCCCACCCCTACCCCAACATGGTGCAATACAAACAAGCTGCAAGACTATAGGAGCTGGTTGTGAGCCACTGTATCAGGACCACAGGTAACATACCTGTCTACATTGTTGCAGGTCCTGGAACAACCTGTACTGTGTGCTCAGGAACAGCCAGCTGACCTTCTACAAGGATGCTAAAAACCTGGCCCTGGGGGTACCCTATCACGGAGAGGAGCCCCTGGCCCTGAGGCATGCTATCTGTGAGATCGCTGCCAACTATAAGAAGAGGAAGCATGTATTTAAGCTGAGGTGAGCTTTGCCGCCCAGCATCTGTGCCTGAGCCGAATGCCTTTTGAATCTTTATGCTGATGGCTTGATTGGGCATTAATGGCCAAGTAGACCCACTGTAGCCCAGCTCCAAGTTGGTGCTATTCCTTGGATATTTTTTAAATTAAAAGATTCATGGTCTAGAGGGGCATGGGCACCTTACACAGAGGCTGTAAGATGGCGGACATCTCTATGCCCAGGCAAAGACTTCCAGGTATAGTACCACGACACAAAACCTTTTGTCTTCCTAGGTTAAGCAATGGCAGTGAGTGGCTCTTCCATGGCAAGGATGAGGTAAGTACAGGTGGTCTAACTCTGATGAGGCTTCCAATGGGGTGGGTGGAAACAGAGCAATCAGAAACACACCCATCCCTTCCTGGCCCTAGGAGGGCTGTGTACCTCTAGACTCCCTGACATTTCCACCCCACAGGAGGAGATGCTGTGGTGGCTACAGGGCATGAGCACTGCCATCAACGAGTCTCAGAGCATCCGTGTCAAGGCACAGAGCCTGCCTCTGCCTTCCCTTGCTGGTCCTGATGCCAGCCTCGGCAAGAAGGATAAGGAGAAGAGGTTTAGCTTCTTTCCCAAAAAGAAGTAGCAGCTGGAGGCCCCTGTGGGTGGGGCCAGTCAGGCAGCACTGCAGTGTGCATCCGGGACACGCAAGGACCAGGAGCCCATGGCCTTGACCTCTGCAGTGGTCAGTCCTCCTCCTGCCTGCCACCCACTGCCTGCAGCCTGCCTGCTCAAGTTGCTGGGCCAGCCCCAGGGCCCACACTGCACTGCAATAGCTGCCTTGCCTGCCTGGCCTCCCTGGCCTTCCCAATGCCTGCCAACAGCCTTCCAACTCCCCCACCCCATGCGGCTGGCTGGGCTCCAGGGACAGGAGATCCAGCTCCTTTGGGGCTAGAAACGGTTCTGGGTTCTGTAAGGCATATACTCTCCTCTTCCTGTCCCCAACAAGCTGGGAAGCCTGGTGGGGTTCCTCCAGCACTGCCCACTACCACAGCAACTGCCCCTAGGAGTCACCGACCACTATCAGCCAGGAAAAGGAAAAGGGATATTGCAATGGCTGCTCTGGCCCTTAAGGGGCAGGAGGAAGGGCCGTCAGAGCTCAGCTCTGGGCAAGGGGTTGGTGGGGTACCAAGGGGACAATAAGGGGTGTCAAACTTTGAGTACTGCCAGCTGGGCTCCCTCAGAAATGTGACTCTCTCCTCAGGGCTAGTATGTCCCTTTTTTTCCTTCTCACACCCCCAAGAGTTTTGGTTGAGTCCTGAGTGAATGAGCCGCCTTCCTCCCCATGGCACCTTCTGCCCCTCCTAGCATCAGGAGAGTATTAGGAGCAGAAGCCCTTACACTACTCCTTTGGAAACCCTGGCTAGAGCCTATTAGGGCTCAGGCCTCTGCCACAGGAGGGACAGACATGTCCCAACACTGCTTAAAGCTTGGCCTCTGTACTGTGGCTTTTCCCACTCCCACTTGCAACCAAACCAGCAGTATGTGGCCAGGGCTGGTACCAGATACAGCTGAATATCCAGGTCCTGCAGTAAAGTATCTCAAAGCTAAATGCCCATTGTGCCACCCACCCCCGCCCCTGCAGCTGGTACCAGGCCAGTGGCTGGACATAGAGCTGTTTATTACCTAGGGGTGACAAATGCAGGCATGTGACACAACCCTGGAACACAGGGATGGATGTTGGGGACATAGTCATAAAGGTGTGACCCCTTTTGATTGGCACTTGCAGGCCTAGTCTTAGATTCTGGGAGTCACATGGTAAAGAGATCACCAAGCATCTACTACCCCTCTCCAAGCATAAAAAGGGGGTCTGCGGCATATCCCTAGGGAGTGCTTTCCATGCCTATTAAGAACAGGACCCCTGGTCCTGAAGACTTTCTCTGCCATGCAACTGGAAGCAATGTGGCAGCTGGAGATAGGTGAAGTTGAGGCAACAGGCCTTTTCACCTAGGAGACCATCTGTGTCCCCAGGGCTCACAGCCAGTTTCTATTGCCTTCCCCATGGGTAAGGCTCAATGGTAGGCATCCAGTTACTAGGTCTCCCCAGAATCCCTCATTGTTGACCAGAGACCAGTTGTGTCTTGTGACCCCTAACATGTGAGTATGAGTGCAACTCCAGTAGATGACAACCATCGAAGGGAAGACCTTGGCCATCCGGGCCTGACTTCCTCATCTCCACAGCATCTTTACGGCCTCGGTGTATAGGACCCTCTAGCCCTCTCCTTCTATGGGGAGCAGAATCAGCACCATGCACCAGCCTCTTTTCACAGCTGGAGAAACCAAAGCAGTAGACAGGGAGGCATCTGCACCCCTGATTAAAAAAAAAAAAAAAAAAAAAAAAAAAGCCATGGTGCACTGGAAGGCATGTCTATGTCTGGGACAGGAAGTAGGCTCCTTACAGAAGTATTAGTGGCAAACAGTTCCCTCAGGCAGTTTCCCTGGTCTAGTCTTTGGGGGCAAGAGGGGGAGTGGGGGAGACCAAGGGACGGAGGTCTACATTTCCCCTCTACATGTAGCCACGTAGTACCTGAAGTGAGAAGTTTCCAGTAATCCCACAAAGCCAAGAAAGAGAAGGCTCCAATGGGAGAGCTAGCATTTCATCCCAAAGGATTACACGGGCTAGTAAGCTGCACGTGACCTACCATCACAAATAGCCCCCCACAGTGCTCACCCACGTCACCCAGGCCCCAAGGCAGGTGGCCAACTTTGGGGGAGCTCTGCACTCTAGGGTTTGGCTCTCCTGGTGCCCTGATGCGGCTGATTTTTCTCCTGGTGTTTTCTACTTTGTGGTCTTCCTTGACAGTACTCCCAAACTGGGTTAACATAGCTCCAGTCCACACCAGCATAACAGGCTTCCTCCCCAGGGCAGTTGGAGGAGGCTCTCTGGGCACGGTCAGGCAGTTCTCTCCTTCCCTGTCCCTTTGTCCTGAGCCTAGGCAGACAGGCTGAGGAGGAACAGAGGGTCCTGGGACCCTCCCACCCCACTTCCACTGGTACTAACATAAGTCTGTGTAGACACCACCCTACCCCCAACCTCTCCTTCCTGCCTACTGGAGGGCAACAGGTGCCCTGGATCTCCTTCCTCCCTCAGCAAGAGGAGGCAGATTCAGAGAGAAAGAGGCCGGCAGGTCACATGGCTTGGTCCCTTGGACAAGCAAGCTCAGGGAGGACACAAGAGGAGGTGACTGTAGAGGAATGCAACCCTGTTGGGCACAGATCATGCCATCTGGGGCTGGTCCTGGGGCTGGCTGGGTCTTGTCCTCCACCCGCTCAAATGTACTTCCACAACCAGAGGAATCCCATTTACTAGTTTTTCTAATAAATCAATAATACTCTGTGTTTGTTTCTGTGTCTTGGTTGTACTAGTCTCATGCTGCTTTGAACTGGACTTCAGAGGGCAGGTACCATGGAAAACAGAGGGACAGCTAGACTTTGGTTTGTTTCTGAAGAGTATGATGGGGTGACCCTGTTGGTATCCAGGGCCTAGACGTATTCTGAGAACCTGAGGAAGCTTGCTCATTCATGAATACAATCAAAGTCGTTAACTTCAGGGTGCAGGAGCTTGATCCCTAATCTGTCCTGGGATCCATTTTCAAGGTTGTTTGGCTTGTGTGGGGCACAGGACTGCCAGGTTTCAGAGGCCCCTCAGGTAATTCTAATAGGTGCTGTAAAAGCAATTGTCCCTGTCCAACATTCCCAGGCACACCTGGATAGGCGGTATGAGGATCATTCAAAGTACATTAACTACAACTGCCCAGGCCCCACGCCTGGATGTCATCATTGAGCGTGAGAAACTGACTCATCCGACCTTCAATCCATAGATGAGGAAAGTACAGAGCTGGGTGACTGGGCTAGCTGACAGCAAGGCTGGGACAAGACTTTTGAGTCACCTATCCAGTACTTTTATGGCTGCTACCAGGTGTCATTCATATCCTGGGATTGGCCTGCTCAGAACCAGGAGCTGTCTTCTCAGTGACAGTGAAAGTGGCCACCGAAGGCTCAGGGCAACTGATAGGACATGGGCTAATGCAATCCCACTCTGCTGCTCATGCCTAGGGGACTACCACTTACCTGATAGTGGGGGACTTGACGGACCCATGTTCAGATTCAATCCATCCTCCTAGGTTGGAAGATCCTCAGGTCTTAATTCTGCAGACTTGCAGACACGCTCGAGAGACTGACCTATCAATCACCAGGGCCCTATAGTCTCCACTGGCCCCACACAGAACAAACCAGAGTAAGGCTAAACTTCCATGGAGAAAAGAGCCCACTCTGGTTTGTTCTGTCTGGGGCCAGAAATGGGGCATTCCCGGCCCTCTGCAGCCAGACACTTCTGTGGATGCTGAGGAAGCAGTGTGCACCCTAACAGAATGCATGTGCATTCTGACAACACTGCAAACCACTGTAAGACATGCCTAAGTCTCAGCCTTAGGATCCCTGCTCCTGGGAGCTGGAGCGTGAGAGATGAGGAAAAGGCTTTGGGCACTAGAAACGCCAGTTTATCTGAGGTGTTCCGCTTGCCTCTGGCTGCTCCAGTGTTTATAGGATAACTTTGTCCTTGGGAGAAGAGCTAAAGGCTCACATGTGGCATTCCCATCCAAGGCAGGACATGTCTACACAAGTAGACATGGCAGAGAACAAAGTTCCCATCTCACATTCTGTACCCCACCAGACATGGGTAACCGTCCCATGTCCCTTGACCCATGAATCCTCCCCACAGTTGTCCCCAGTAAGGAGACCACACACAGGTTGGTTGGATGGTCAGCAGTGGTTATTGTGCCATTGACAAATAATGAAATGTGTGTACATCACCAACAACCACAGGGCCAGCAAGAAAACCTTCGAGAGTACCTGAACAAAGTCTGTTACATTCTTCACAGGACTTGCACACATGCGCACATGCACACACACACACACACGCACGCACGCACGCACGCACGCACGCACGCACACACACCACAGGATTGAAAGCAATAAATTATTGGCCTCATTCCTGCCTAGGCCCTAAGAAAAGGCAGGTGAAGAGCAAAGCCTGCCTGGGCTGCTTCCTAGCTCTGCCCTTGGGTCCTCAGCCAGGCAACGGCAAGCCAGTAAGGGAAGCGAGGACAGTGCTTGCTCTCCCTGGGCAGAGTAAGCTTAAATAAAATATTTGGTTTCTTATCAGAGAAGTATTTACAAGGTAAGTGGCTCATCTGGGCCTAAGGAAAGTTATCAGGACCTCCCTGAGGAGGTGAGGGTGTGCCAGCACAGATAGCAGGTACGTTCACACAGGTACCCCAAACCACTTTTCCAGAAGAATGGAGGAACAGCCTTAGTGAGCCACGCCAGTCCACATCCTAGCTGTTCTCTCCTTGAAGAGTCAGTCAACCCACAGAGTTCAAGGCCTGGAATTTCTCCCTCAGGTTTCTCACTCTACCCTGCTTGCTTGTGTCAGCTGGGTCCCTGGGACCTTCTTCCTTGGGCTGGTGGTACTCTGCACACTCCTGAAAACCTTGGCCCCGTCCCTTCAAAACCACTGGGGAACTTGGTTCCTTCCCACTGCCCTCCTCCAGCCCCACAGTGGAGATAGGATGGGGCCCCTTCTCCATGACAATCACTCGATGGTTGTTCTCCAGGGTAAGGTCTGCGGTGATATACAGAGATTCACCTCCATTCAGGCTGCTTTGAGGAGGAGGGTGAGAAGGTGGAGGGTGGGATGCCTCCCCACCTTGCTGGGGCCTCTTAGTGTTCATGCTGCAGCAGAGGCCCACCTTGCCAGACACAGGAGGCTCTACTATGTTCTCAGGCAAGGAGCGGCTCCGGTTGACCAGCAGGCCACGTGGCCAGTTGCTCTCGGCTTGGGCAGCCTTGTCATGGGACGTATATTTGGAGCAGAGCTCTCGGACATCAGGCCAGTTGAAGGTCTCAGTGTCGAAGGGGCTGAGAGGGCTCCGAGTAGAAGGCTGAGACCCGGGGGAGGTGGTTCTTGGGCTGAGCGCGGAAGGGCTGAGGGAGACACGGCGTGGGGAGGTCTCCGCAGCAGAGGAAAATTTGGAGGTGCCCTGATCTTGAGCCATCAGCTGCTCATAGCTGAGGAGTGACAGCACAGGCTTTCTCCTGGCTGGGGAGAGAGAGAAAACAAGTGAACCATGTGAACCACTGTGAAGGAAGATGGAACTAGGAAGGGAGAGATGGGAACCATCTTCAGATGCATGTGGGGACCAGAGTGCACAGGAAGAAATCCCATTTTACCCCCTGCTCTCACCTTGGTATGGAATGAGCCCCTGGCCATTTCTCCAAGCTCTCTCTGCTCAACTAGAAGTGCTGGGGAAGGGGAGGGGGCAGGCTGAGGCTTCAATCAGGAGTGCAGGATGGGCCTCAGAGTGCAAAACTGTGTACCACATGGTGCCTTGGGTCCAGCCCTCTCATGGCATGGCCTCTTTAGAGGCTATCCCAGCCCCCAAGCACTGGATTCTAGTTGGTTTTTCTACCCCTAAGCGTCCTATCCCCATCATACCTTTGCCCCCTAACAGCTCTACAGCTTCCTCTTCTGGCAGGCCGGAGATGGTGGGGATCTGCTCATCCTGGTCAGGAGTTGCTTTATCCCACTGCAGAGGTGGCCTAGCTGTCTTGATGTTCTTAATTCGGAGGCTGTACTGGCGGGCCAGCTGGTAGACCTTGTTCTTGACACGCTCGCTCATATGGCTGTCCATCACATGGGAGAGCTGTACAATACGGGGATGCAGTGGGGTAACCAGCTCCCCCTGGGCCCCGCTGCTCAGCTCTTTCACCAGCTCTTTCAGCTCCTGGGCCAGGTGGGCTGGGTTGGGCTGCTCGGGGGGAGAGGAACTTTCCGGAGAAGCCACGGCAAACTCCTCAGTGATGGCCCCCAGCTCATGTTCCTCCAAAATGAACAGTGGCTCTTGTAGCTCAAAGCCATTGGCCTGGCTCTGGCCAGGCCCTGTCTGAGGACTTCTCTCAGAAGACTCCATTCTCTCCCATATCTTCACAATTTCTGAAGATGGGCGGAACTCAGCATCTGTGACAGGAGCTGGGTCCCCTGTGCCTGACTGGCTGGGTCCTGGGAGGTCAAACAAGGCCCACGAGGCTGGCCGAGAACTTCCCGGCCTCTTGTACCCAAGTGGAGCTGCTGGCTCCATATCTGGCTTGGGAAGGCTGTTGAACCTGGACACAGAGCTTCGTACTAATCCTTTAGGGATATAGGAGAGGCTCTCCCGCCGACGGATGCTGAAGCCTGCATCGTGGTGCTCTGCATTTTCATAGTAGTTCTTGATTTTGTCCAGCAACTGCCGGTCTCGGGTGGACAGTGCTGATTCCTTTTTCTTGCAGGAAGATCCTGGTTCCGCGAGGCAGCCTGAGTCCGAATTTGTAGATTCTGTCCCATTGACAGAAGGGCCATTGTCTGTGACCATGTCTGCACTGATGACCACTTCTGGGGTGGGTGGGTTGCTGAGAGAGTCCCCAGTGCTGCCCCATCGAGCTAGGCCCTTCTCACTGCCCTCCAGGCTGAGCACACTGCTGCTCCGGCTGATAAGTCGTGGTGTCCCAAGGCCACTGGACTTGCCATCCTCCATTGCCAGGCTGCTCCGCCGAGAGAAGCTACTGGCAAACCGCTCAGCAATGACACTGGCCTGGTCCAGCACTGAGGGTGGCAGAAGGCTGTCGGACTCCTGGGTAGTTCCCATTCCCTCCTCTTCCTCCTCCTCCTCACTACTCAGGGCCTTAAGGTCCTCAGGGCCCACAGGTTCCACAAAGTCCACTACATCAACTGGGCTGTCCACCCCCAGCAGCCCCTTGGGGGCATGAAGCTGTGTTTCCAGAACTTCTGGAGATTCTGAGTCTGAAGGCATCTCTTCAGTGCTGGGAACTTCCAAGGCAGTAAAGGCCTCCTGATCGGCCCCAAGCTCAGGATCTGTCTCAACCTGGGATGCAACAGAGAACAGATTAGGGGCAGGGGTGGCGCTCCTTCATGCCGCTTGGGGGACAAGATGGCACAGCCTGTTCTCAGGCCAGGTAGGGGTTCTGCAGCTTAGGACAATCAGAACAAGCAGGGCTCAAAAGCAGAACAACAGACCCATTTATTTCTTTAGTTACCCTGCAGCTACATGATAGGCCTGTGTCCTCACACCCAAGGAAAACACTAGAAAAGAAGGGTGGTAGCATCTCTCAGTGGCAGCCTACATGGGAACTACAGGTACAGTGTGGAGACATAGACAACATAGCCAGACACTAATCCATTTTCCCAGGGGCCCCACACATAGCCAAGAAGTATCTTAGGGATTCCACTGCCTGATGTCAGGGCAGCTTGGGATTCTACTATTCAAACCCAGGCAGGCCTGAGCCAATTATAAATGGATAACCCAACTTCCCCAAGGAACCATAGATTCCCTGGGGTCAGGGGCCAGATGGCAGTTCAACTGTGTGCTAGATCACTATCGGAGGTGAGCTCAATCCCCAGACCTCACAGTGGAAAGAGAGACCTGACTAGCAAGTTGTGTTCACTGACCTCCACATGGGCACACCGGCACTTACAGCACTCATACTTGTAAAACTCTCTCACTCTCTCACTCACACTCCCCCGCCCCCCCTTCTCCGAATTAAAACTAAGGGTGAGGACAAGGAATTTGGCTTCTGCCAGCCAACCTGCCTTAGCACCTGTGAGCCCAGCCTTGCTGCATATGCCCAACAGATGGGCAAGGAGAAGGCAAACAGAAGTCCCTCCTGACCACCTGGTCATTGGAACTGCTGCTGGCACAGGCAGCTTCCCAGAGCAGCCCTCTGGGAGAAAATCAGTACAGGCACAAAATTTGGAAGCACCCAACCCAACTCCATAATCTGCAGAGCCACACCCATGATCTAGACCTGTGTTACCCACCACAGTAGCCACTGAGATGAAGCCACCCCAAACTAAGACCTGGTGGGAGGGTAAGATACATCCAGATTTTGAAGGCTTTGTATAAAACACAAAATGTATCAGTAATTTTACTTCGGCTCTAAGACATTTAATTTCACTCCCCCCCCCCCTTTCTTTTGAGACAGGTTCTCATAGAGCCCACTATAGCCTCATACTGGCTATGTATCTTAGGCTGGCCTTAAAACGTCAAATCCTATTGCCTCTGCTTCCAGAGTACTAAGATTAGATACCATCCTGCCCAACTTCTTTGTCTTTCTTAACATGGTTACTAGGAAATGTAGTGGGCTAGTGGCATAATGGAAACACGAATAACTAGATTCTAGACAACTTAAGTTACACATAGGGCCCACCACAACATTCTAGCATTCCTAGACAGTAAAACCGTCATGGTCTGAGTCTTTAGTGGTAGTCCAGAAAAGTCATGAAAGAACTCGCTGTCCACTGTGAGAGCATGAACAAGTAAAGTCTTTAGGAAGAGACTACATCACAAGGACTCCATACTCAGGCCTCATAAAAGAGGCTAACGGAAGCTTCCTTGCTGTGCGGACACAGCAAGGATGTGGCTGAAGCAGAGAGGGAACTCTCATCAGACAGTGAACCGGCCGACGGTGCCTTGATCTTGGACTTGGCAGCCTCACTGCTCTGAGCGACACATTTCCGTTGTTTATCTGCACTTGGTCTATGATATGTTGTTACAGCAGCTTAAGTGGGCAACTCTTTTTCTATCAAGGATTATCTAGGTTCTCAGCTCTGTCCTAGCTGAGGTTCAACCTGGGGTCTAGTTCACGACCTTGTCTCCTTTTAACTTTGAGAAAGCAAAGGAGTTAGGTCCACTGCCCCCTCAGACATTGCCTGGAGTGCAGCCTGTCCAGCAGCCTCTCCAAGCCTCTTTTCCTTCTGGAGCAGCTGTGGGGCACTGAGCAAGAGGTACCCAATGGTAGATACAGTCTACCCCTTTGCCCAGGTGGACACAGGCATGCCTTATGTCCCATACAGGCAGCCTGTCTGAAGGGGCCCAGTGAAGGTCACCTTTGTTTAATTCATAGGAACAGGCTGACTGTTTGCCAAATCACACACCCTAGACTGGCCAGACCTCTGGAAGGGGCAAGGGCCAGGAAGTGGAGCGTCCCTCTACTAAAAACCTCTGCCTGGATATCTGGACTCCAGGTTCCCTGAACTATCTCCCTCTCATCTGCTGGATGCTCACCTCTGGCAGGGAAGAAACAGACTCAAAGCTCATGCGTTTCTCTGCACTAGTTGGAGACCGGTCGCTGGGCCTTCTGCAGCTTTTAGAGCCTTCAGATTCCCTGTGTCTCTTTCCCTGCAGCAAGCAGAAATCAGTTGACAACTGAGAACTGGTCCCTTCTGCATTCCACTCCAACATGGAGAGTGCCTCCCATACCCCCGCAGAGGTACAGGAAGTACCTGAGAGCCAGTCCTATGCCCAAGCAATTCCAAACAACCTGAACTGCCAGGCCAGGGGCCACAGAAATCCTTGCAAAGTGTGCAGTTTTAGAAAAGCCCAGCCCACCTTTTTCTTCCAGATGTAGTGAGGTGACCTTCTCACTTAATGGATGCTAAGCTTTCCCCTCCCCCTCCCCTGTTAGTCCTGCTCAGTGGGTACCCAGTCCTAGAACAGTACATGCCAGGGACTCACCAGGGCGTGACAGTGAGTGAGTTAAGAAGACTCACAGCTGGAGGGAAAGGAATGGGATGGGGTGGGGAGGGTACAGGAAGGGACTCTCAGGACATGCACATGCCAGGCAACATGCAAAGAAGAAGGGAGATCAAAGAGACACCTCACCATAGCACCCCGGGAGAAAAGTAAAGCGTTGGCTCGATAGTGCCAGCAGTGGAGGGCAGCCAGCAGGGAGCTGGCAAAGTCTGCTACCTGCTCCGCCACTGCCAGACTCTCCTCCTCCTCCTCCTCCTCTTCCTCCTCTGAGCCTGGGAGCTCTGGCCCAGGCTCCTTCTCACTGCCTTCATGCCCTGCCAGGTCTTCCAGGGAGACTGGGAAGGTCTGCTGCTGCTGTTCCTCCTTTGCTATTGCCTCCTCTTCCTCAAGCTCCTCCCGGGCAGCCCCCTCAGCCTCTGGCTGAAGGTCCCGTGCACGGGGCAGCTGCCCAAAGTCCAGGAGGGCCCCAGCACTGCCTGCATGCTGTTCAGAGCACAAAGAGCCCCCTGTGACCAGCCTTTGTGGGCAACCTCCCTCCTGTAGGTGGCCAGAAATGGCTTCATAGAAAAATCTACTCTGGCTGGGCAGTGATGGAGCGCCTTTAATCCCAGCACTTGGGAAGCAGAGGCAAGCGGATCTCTGTGAGTTTGAGGCCAGCCCAGTCTACAGAGCAAGTTCCAGGGCAGCTAAGGCTACACAGAGGAAACCCTGTCTCAAAAAGAAAAGTAAAAAACAAAACAAAACAAAAAAAAGTATCCCTAGACGCCCAATCCTGGCCTCCTCTAGAGGGGGGCATTTTATGTGGGGTGAGATCTAGTTGGGAAAAAGGTTCCAAAGACACCTATATATCCCAAGAGGGGAAAATATAGGGGACACAGGCCAAGCAAGCATCACAGGGTGCTGCTGTAGGAAGATGATGTGAGAGGGTCCTGGGCTGTGCCACCCACACTCCCTCTTTCCGGCCTCTCCCTGGGCCTGAGCCCCTGCACTCACCTTCATTCCTGCTGCTCTGGCTGCTGACACCAACACAGGGTCCAAGCATGTGGTGGAACAAGCACGGAGGAGAACACCAGTAAGTAGGAGAAAGAACCTCCTTTGAGAGACCAGAGTCCCTGGGAAAGCCTCACAGGGGCTCCTACACTCCCGAACCCCGAACCTAGTCCTGGCTTTCAAAGGAATGGCTGCAGCTCAGGAGCTCAGCACACAGCAGTGCAGGTCTGTGCAAGCTGCTGGGCTCCCACTGCAGCAGAAGGAAGATAGGGCACCGTGTACGGGCAGGGGAGGCGAGGCTAGCTCGCTCTCTGCAGACACCAGGGGGGAAGAGCTGAAGTCATATTCCCTCTAGCTTGTGCTCCATAATCCCTAACCAGGTTACCGCCTGCTTTCACCCTCCCACCCCAACTAGGGATCCCTGGCTGCCCTTCTCACAACTCACCTTTGTCATTCAGTTGCCTGAGCAAGTGTCTGGGTGGCTCTGAAGAACACAAACGGGCAGTCAGCACAGGCCAAGAAGCAACAGCACCTGACCTGGGTTGCAAGCTCACGGCACCACCAGCCCATCACCGCCAGCCCAAAGTCCACTCTAGCTGGCCCCCAGCCACCCTAGGCCTCAGAGAAGCTTTCTCCACAGTGTTACAGAGGCCCCAAGTGGGGCCAGAGCCCTTCTGCTCCTCTGCGGCACCCAGTGAACTGCTCAGGCCCTGTATTAGTATGCCGGGCAAGGCCTTGGTTATGGAGTCACCTGGAAGGTATGGGCCCCATGCTACCCACTTCAGAACTAGCCACTAGCCACTTTTCCATCTCAAGCCCCTCTATCTCTCACACACAGCACATCAGCGCATAGCTATGCCCCACACCAAGCCCCTCAGCGTGCAAGCCGGGAAGCAGAGGTCGCACCCGACTTTCTACGGCCCTTAAGGCCTGGCATCTCCAATCCTTGCTGCCTGCTGGGAAGTGTTGCCCTGCTGAACAGGGTATAACCAGGCTCTGGGGACACAAAACACAACTATTAGGCTAATGGTGTCATCACATTGTGTCCCAGCCTTTCTGGGGACAGACCTGAAACAGGAGGGGAAGGATGAGAAGACTGTCTTAAGAGACCTCTCTGCAGAGTCCTCAGCCCACCCCTACCCTGTCTGATAGAAATGTGACAGTTTAGGACTGTGCCTGATTCTCTATCAACTTAAGAGTCCTGGCAGAATCTATAGAGGTCTTTTAGCTGACCCTCACAGGGGAACCACTGAGACAAATACAATAGGTACATTCCTGATCTACAGCCACATAAGTAAAATCCTAATTGCTTTTTTTTTTTCTTTCTCCATTTTTTTTTTTTATTTGAATTAGAAACATGTCAATCCCAGTTCCCTCTCCCTCCCCTCCTCCCCTGCCCTTCCCAACTAAAACCCTACCTATCCCAAACCCTTTCTGCTCCCCAGGGAGGGTGAGGCCTTCCATGAGGGAGGGAGTCTTCAGAGTCTGTCATATCCTTTGGGATAGGGCCTAGGCCCATACCCATGTGTCTAGGCTGAGGGAGTATCCCTCTATGTGGAATGGGCTCCCAAAGTCTATTCCTATGCTAGGGATAAGTACCGATCTACTACAAGAGGCCCCATAGATTTCTGAGGTCTCCTCACTGCACCCACGTTCATGGGGTCTAGATAGGTCCTGACCTTGCAACCCAGGTTAGGTCCCAGCTATCAGTCTGGGGTCTAATTGTTTTTCTAAAGCACGGGGTCTCATGCAGCTGGCCTCAAATCTGATATGTAGCCAAGGATAGCCAGGAACTGACTCCCAAAAGTTGCCCTCTGACCTCCCCACAAACACCATCACACTTGAATATGCACATCAGACACACACAGATAAATACCTGTAATTAAAATTAAAGATTTTAAAATGTGACAAAAAGCTAGATTTAGAAATATTCTATTCTTTCTGTTGAAGGCTTATAAGAAGAATACTTAAAGAGTTTAAAAGCCATGACAGATCTTACTAATCCCAAAGTGGACTTGTCTGCCTGATACAGCTGAGTCAAAGCCCCTAAGGCCCAGCCTGGGCACTAGGCTGTAGCATGTGGTCTGAGTCTTTCTCACACAGTTCCTGTAAATCCACCAACTGATCTCTACCACACAGGAGGAAGAAGAGTCACTATAGGGAGCATGCTAGGAGCAAGAGGCTGAACACTTCTCAGTGTTATGGAAGAAATGTCACAAACACCAACCTCAAATGCAGGCCATCACCTTGGCAACGCACAGTGCCGCCACCACCACATTTGGCAGCTCACACACCATCAGTGGCATTGAAGCATCAGCTCCAGGAAACAAAAAAAGTGCAAATGTGGTCAGCACCCTCTTCTAGAAAGTTCCGGAAGATGAGGCATGTCTCAAGAAAATTAACTCTCAGTATTTATTCACAGGCTGAAATCTCAGCCACATGCAAACTTCAGCTGTGTTCATTTGTTCATTTCCTGACCAACCCGATGGCTACAGTCTTGGATTGGAGAGACAACAGTTTTATTGAGCTGTAATTCACACATCAGACACAACACCTGTGTATACACTTCAACAACTTTAAGTACATTCACACAGCTGTACCTCTGAGCTCTGTGTGTGTGTGTATGTGTGTGTGTGTGTGTGTGTGTGTGTGTGTGTGTGTGTGTGTGTGTGTGTGTGTGTGTGTGTGTTTAGGGGTGCTTTTCTGGTTTGGGAGGCACTTTTTGTTGTGGTACGGAAGACTTGAATCCTGGGCATCGGCATGCTAGCCAAATGCCCTGCTGTTGTCTCTTAGAGCTAAAATTCTGATGCTGAAGTCATGACAGACCATAGTATTAAATACTACCATGACTGTCCTTGTTAGCATTAATTGTCAACTTGCCACAGCCTAGAATCACCTGAAAGTCTCAAATGAGTAACTGCCTTTATTGAGGTGGTCTGTGGGCATGTCTGTGAGGGATTTTCTTGATTGCTAATTGATGTAGGAGGACCTAGCCCACTGTGGAAGGTGCCATTCCCTAGGCTGTATGAAGAAGCTACCTGAGCATGAGCGGGACACCTAGCAAGCAGCATCCTCCATAGTTCTGGCTGTAGAGTGAGCTCCTTGGTCACAGGTAATATGTGGAATAGCAAGCAAATCTGTCTTAAGTTCCTGCCTTGACTTCCCTCAATAATGGACAATGACCTAGAAGTGTGAGCTGAGAGTTGAATGAATCTTTCCCTCTCCGAAGGTTATTCTTGGCAGAGTATTTTATCACAGCACCAGAAAAGAAACTAGAACAACTACTATTGCTGCCTGAATACTTCCATGTGCCAGGCTCTCCCAGTGCTGAGCTATGGCAAGCTAAGAGGGGATGTTAGAGAGAAAGGGAGAGAATTATGGAAAAATACAGATGGCCAGAGACCAATAAAGCAACACCCTAGTTAGAGACTTTTAACCATAAAATTTATATAACCAAACTAGGATAGCCTAGAAAGGAGCCACCTCGAATAATATCAAACATTGCAAACATGAAAACTCTCCAGAGACCACCTGTCTCCATCTTTTAGAAAGTCAAAGTTCAGGTATCAATCACAAGTGTTCTCGGAACCCACAGGCAGTGGTCAATCAAGACCCAATAGTCTCAATCTGAAGTCATTTGCTCTAAGTTACTGTCACATGGGCTCACTTCCAGACTCTACCACTGATTAATCCAGGTCTGTCCCTGGGCCTCAGACTTAATAGTAAGTCAGAGAAAAGTATAGCAAAAAAAGGAAAATCAGCCACAGAGACATCCCCAACCCCCACACCATCACGGCAAAGCTAAGAATAAAAAAAGCAAGGTTTTCTCTTTTTAAACAGACACTTCATTCTAATAACTCCAAGAGCACATTAGCAAATCCTGTCATGGAAGAAAACCCAGGAGAGGAAAATGAAATGACCCAAAATAAATATTTCCTGTCTGGATTTGGTGCCACTTGGTCTAAGCTATTTTCCTCCCACCCAGTTTCTGCTGTCACTCCAGAACTAGCCATGATGTCCAAGTGCTACTCCTGGCCAAGCTGCAACGCAAGGAGATCTGGGTGGCTAAGAAGAGAAGCCAAGTCCTGAATGAATAAGTATCCCCAGAACAAGTGGACAGCCCCGGTGAGCAGAGAGCCAGGAAGTGTCTGGTGGGAGGCAGTCCACCAACTACCCTGCCATCTTTCCCAGTTTTTTGAAGAGAGTAACACACCACTATGTTACTTCAGATGACCCCCCAGCCTAGGCCAGGATTCTATGAAGAAGGTTCTTGTCCACAAAGTCCTCTTACCAGACTGCCGGCGTCCTTGGCGTACATGGGTAGACACCTCATCCTGGGAGGACCACGCCTTCTTCAGCCGCTCTGGGCTACAGCGATACCTACTGGGATCTGTAGCCAGGAGAGAAACATCAGGCTGTTGGTTCCCCCGTGGTGTACCTAGATGCTGCCTGCACAAGACCACACATCTTCCACTCACACCAGCCCCAGATGGTCCTGGATGCCTCAGAAGGTCCCCCATCTTTCATCTTCTTGCAACTGGGGGCTTCAGGCACTGAGAGTCCTGCCATGTAGCAGGAACATGTCACTAGTTACACAACTGATTCCCAGCCCTTGACAGAAAGAGTCCCCCATCCTTCCTTTCCTGTTCCTAGACAAAAATATCAAACAAGGTTTGCCCAAGAAATTGCCTGACCTAACAATGTGCACAATTAGGGACAATACAGGCAGAAAAGGGTGACTTACAATAGGAGTCCATTTCCAAGATGGCTTCCTTGGCCTAGAAGGGAAGGAGACCCACACAGTAACCACCTGATTGTGCCTCGCCCAGAGGAGGACTCACACGGTGTCATGCATGGCATACATAGCTGCTGTACTAACACATGCTATCCACCCAAGTCAGGAAGAGAAGCTCCAGCATATTCTTGGGAGCTGGGCCAGGGGACATGCTTTCCCTGAAGCCCATTTGAGAGAACACTAGGAGCCAACCTTCTGGGGGATGGTGGCGTGGTGGTTCTCCAGGATGAGCCTTTTGATGTGGTGGGTCCAGCTCCGTTTCTCCTCTGCAGTCTTGGCCTAGGAGAGCCCAAGGAGAAGGAACAGGGTTTATGATTTCAGGTCAAGACTGCCTAAGCACACCCAGTACTTCGGCGGGGTGGGGGGGGGGTGGGGGTGGGGGGGGTGTAGGGCTAAGCTAGGGGTCTGTGTATAGCCCATAATGATCTCACTTTACAAAAGATGGAGACATTAGGGTATGGGGGCAGTAGGGAACAGGGAGCCGCATACAAGTGTACTTCTGGTCCCCGGCCCCTTGTGCAGGCTGCCGCTCACCTGGATGCTGTATTGCTGCTTGCTGTGCTTATAGTGTGTGAGGGTAAAGCAGAGGGAGTCTTTGGTACTTTCGATCAGCATCAGCGATGAGCACTGGGGACAGAGACCAAGGTGATTAGGCAGGAGAGAAGGAGATAGTCTCAGAAGATGGCCCTGGAGCCTGATGAAGCCAGAAGGAAGCTGAGGAGCCAGGGTCGGCAAGGAAAGAGAAGGCAGCACAAACGAAGACAACAGCTCAGTTACCGGAATGTGACCCTTGTAGACGAAGTGATCACCCCGCTTCTTGGTGATGAGAAGTATCTTGTCAAAGAGGAAGAAAGTTCTCTCGTTGCGCACGCGGTGTACACGGAAGGTGGCTTCCAGGACCAGTTCTCCAAAGGTGGTCAGGTCTGGTCCCTTCCAGTTAATGAGCAGTGACTGGATCTCCTGCAGCAGAGACCCCGGACACCCAGAGAGTCAGGCCTCACTATTCCCAGGAAGATCACAGAGGCCTCACCCTAAAGGCTTCCGCAGATACCACCCCACAACCTAGCTAAGCAAGGTGACAATATTCCTTCTCCCAAACCCTGTCACCTCCCAGCCCCAGAGCACCTGTAGCCGAACCGCGTGCTCATGTCTCCTCTTCATGTCATTGATATACCAGGCCACACATGTCATTGTGTCAATGGCATCCACTACCACCTCAAAGCCATCCTCTTCTTCATCAAAATGTTTGGCAATTTCCTGGACAAAAGACAAGTGGTCTGAGCAAAGCTGATGCCAAGGCTCTGCCTGGCATTCCAGCACACAACCTGGGGAGAAGCCCTGAGCCACCTGGAGCAGCAGGTGGTATTTGAGGATGCGCTGGACAGGCTTCAGCAGGTAGGAGCCCAGAGGCAGAGAGTGTTGCAGCAGCTCCTGCCGGTCTCGGAAGAACTTGGCCTGTTGCTTGTCCTGCATGCACTCAGTCAGGGCTGCTACTGAGCTGGAAAGGGTAGAGTGGGAGTTACCATCTGGGGAAGGTCTGGTGAGGAGGCAAGAGGCCCGTACTCATCAAATGACTCTCTCTCCCCAAAGACACTCACTTGGGGTAGTTGTTGCAATACTGAGTGTAGATGTCAAACTCTTGGCTCTAAAGAAAGACCAGAAAAACAAAAACAAACAAACAAAAACCAATGATTTCAGGGAGATTCTCATCTGACTAGAAAACATGGTGGGACCAAAGGACAGGTTCCTGACCCCTGGAGCACAGTGTCATCCCTGACAACCTGCAGAGCCATCTTTGCATCTGTTTGTCTAGGACATCCCATCCATTCAATAGCCTTGGACAGGAATCCCCAGAACAAGGAGTAAGGACCGGGTCCTTCTTACCCTTTCCACAAAGCAGCTGGCCACAGCCACAGGGTCATTATTGCAGCTGTCCAGATCTCTGAGAAGCTGGCTGGGTGACGGAAGAGAGGCCATTAGACCAACATCAACATCTGTAACCACCCAAGCTACACACACCCTGCCCACCTCCTGAGACACAGACCCCAACCAGCCCTGGTATCATGCTATAGGTCTCAGCTTTCACCCTGCCCCAGGTGGCAACCACAGAGAGTATCCAGCATGCCCCCAAAACAGAAAGACCCATGTGTTCAGCAAGCAGCAGCGGAAGAGGAGACACCGATACCCACCTCAGGAGGGGACACAGCTCCTCTGTGGGCAGGAGTCAAACACACAAAAGCAGAGATTAAAGGAGGATAAGGAGAAGAAAGAAGCAAAGAACTCTCCCAGACCAGATGGGAGGGTGCAGGGAGCAGAGAGACAGGGTGAGACTGAGCACTCTGATCTTGGTGGGGAGCACCGGAGAATATACCAAAGACAACATCCTCTGCCTTCTCCCTAGCTGCCTTCCCCACACCTTCCTTAGTCTTGTCTGCACCCTACCCACCCTCCTCCCTACACACTGCCCAGACTCCTCCAGCTGCAATGGAAGAGTCCTCGTGTCCCATCGACACTGCTGTCTGAGTTTCTGTGGTCCCACAGCAGCAGATTCAACCTTCACAAACTCATCAAGCCTGTTTGACCTGGCCTGTGTGATGAACTAACACAGTGGTTCTCAACCTTCCCAATGCTGCGACCCCAATATAGTTCCTCATGTTGTGGTGATCCCCTACAACCATAAAATTATTTTCGTTGCTGCTTCATAACTGTTATTTTGCTGCTGTTATGAAGTGATGTAAATATTATTTGGAGATAAGAGGCTTGCTGAAGGGGTGATGACCCACAGGTTGAGAACTGCTATAACAGGCAGGCCCTCCAGAGAGTCTTTACTTCCCTTGAGAACAGTGGGAAGGAAGAAATAAACTATAAGATGTGCGAGATGATATAGAAGGAGCCCCCACACGAAGAGCACAAGTGAGCAAGACCTAGCAGTGTGCACAAGACCCGGAAGGTGCTGGAACCAGCAAACATGTGACTTCAAATTATATACCCCTGGAAAGGTCAGCTGCTGCCCTCTTCCAGCACAGGGCTACGATCCTGAGCAAGGATAGACTTCAATTCCCCATCTCTACAGTCAAGCCTATGTGTCATAGCCCATGCGTCCAGACATCCAAGGATCCTCTCTAGGCTCCCAGGTGTGCCCCAGGGCAGAACAGGCCTAGCACATACCTGTTCAGTGCATAGATGCTCTCTATGTTTCCAAAGAGGGCACTGACTTGCTCTGGCTTCAGGAGCCCGGGAGTATCAATGATCTTCGAGAGGTAGTCCTACAAGGAGAGAGGAATGAGGACCCCACACCTCTTGGCTTGATCACCTAACATCCCTAATCACACCTTAATCCATTCTGCATTTTATAGCTATGACACGATTTAACAGGCAGTGTCCACTGTACTGAGCTGCGGGTATTTACTCAAAAATTCACATCCACTTGGCAACTTGGAATGTAACCTTATTTGGAAACAGGGTCTTTGTGGATGTCATTAGTTAAATTTCCCAAGATGACATCATTTGGTATTTAAGGAGACTCTGGGTTTAACAGCTCATGTCGTTATAAGAGAAAAGGGCACAGGCACAAGGCAGATAGGAAGGGGTTAGGACAATGCAGCCACAGGCCAAAGGACAACAGAGAAAATTAGCTCTGGTTTCCTGCAACCCCAGTACTTGGGAGGCAGAGTCAGGAGGACTGTTTGAGTTAAAGGCCAGCCTAGGTAAAATTCCATCTCAAAAAAACAAAACAAAACAAAACAAAACCAAGAGGCTGGTGAGATGGCCCATCAGGCAAAGGCACTTGCCTCGTGACCTGAGTTCAATCCCTAGAAGCATGTAAAAACAGAAGGAGAGAAGTGACTCTGAAACTTTTGACCTCCACATGGGCACTGTGCACCACACACACACAGACACAGACACACAGACACACAGACACACAGACACACACACACACATACACACACACACACACACACACACACACACACACACACACACACACACACTTCCTCTGCCTCTTGAGTGGTGGAATTAAAGGCAGTGGCCACCACACCCAGCTTTTGAGTTATTTATTCATGTGTTTTATGTATATGAGTCCTCTGTTTCATGCAGGTCAGAAGAAGGCATCAGATTCCATTACAGATGGTTGTGAGCCACCATGTGCATGCTGGAAATTGAACCCAGGACCTCTGGAAGCGCAGCCCCAGGTAAGTGCTTTTAACCACTGAGCCATCTCTCTAGCCCACGCTTTTTTCTTAATGAACACAAACAATCAGAAAAAGAATTCATTTCTGGTGCTATAAGCCATTAGGTTTGTGGTAATTTGCTGTGTAGCCCTAATGGACTCACACCTCTGCTTCCCTACCAGGCAGAGGGTCCCTCAATGGCAGGTACATGCCACCTTTCCCTGTGTGCCTTACAGTATGAAACTCTGTGCCTCTGCCAGCCCTGTTCATTTTGCAGGCAAAGACACTGAGCCCATGCCCAAGGCTCCAGGGCCAGGAAACAGCAGAATAGGGAACCTGGATGTTCTCGCCCAGGTTTAATCCCTGCAGAGCACCTACAGCCTCCTAGTCAGGCTAAAGCCCCTCCCTTAGCTATCATAGTGCCCACTGCCCAAGCATGAAACTCTGCTACCCTACTTGTGTGGTGAAATGTGGCTTGAAGCATGAAAGGCCACAGTCCCCACCAGGTAGGTTCCCAAAGCTTTCTCATGGCTTCATGGGAGGCAGATATATAGGGACAGGTATGCCAAGGAGAACCTTGGATTCTGGAGTGGAGTCAGGTTGTACCAAAGAATTGGGCCATGGGAGGACAGAATCCCAGGCCTCTTGAAAAGATGGCCAGCCCCACCCAGCCTCGGCACTCACCTCCACAATGCTCCGAAGGTCCTGTACATACATGCGCTCAGTTTCCACAATCTCTCGAACCACCCGGCCCAGGTAGTTGAGCTTATGATAGGCAGGACCTGTCCCTGCACGACCGTTGAATGGGGAGAGGGGTCCCTTCATGTTCAGCCAGCCACTGGAGTTGTTGCTGTTGGGAACATGCCGGCTCCAAGGGGAGCCTGTCCCATTCTGGGCTGAAGCCTCAGAGCCTGTGGGCTCCTCCATGGCACTGTGGCTGTCACGGGAGGAGCCAGATGAGGAAGTGGTAGACATTAGGCTTGGTGGCCGCTCCTGGCTGCCATCTTGGTGGAGGGTAGTAGAGACGGGCATCCTGGCATCGCTGCCTGGGATTGTCACCTCGGGGAGATTCTGGAACAAAACAGACAGATGGAGGGTCAGGCTCTAAGTACCTGCAGAATCAAAAAGAGGAAGGGAGGTTGCCGGAGATAGGGAGTGTGCAGAATGGGAAGTCACTGATAGTGGGTGCAAAGTTCACTTTG
Source organism: Cricetulus griseus (assembly GCF_003668045.3). Lineage (NCBI taxonomy): Eukaryota > Metazoa > Chordata > Mammalia > Rodentia > Cricetidae > Cricetulus > Cricetulus griseus. The sequence goes on from NC_048598.1 coordinate 126,926,854, forward strand.
AGAAGATGAAAGCAGCTCCTGAATGGGCAATGATGTGGGGATGGTATGAATGTGCATAGCATCACTGAACTACATTTACAAACGGCTTAAGGTAGTAAATTTTCACTTTTGTGTATGCTACCACAACTTTTCAAAATAAGGTCAGTGAGATGACTCAGCAGGTAGAGGCACTCGACAGCACGTCCAATTAACCTGAGTTCCGTGTCTGAGATCCACATGGTGAAAAAAGAGAACCGACTCCAGCAAGGTGTCCTTAGACCTCCAAATGTGTGTCATGGTATCTGTAGCCACCTCCCAAACAAATAAATGTAATTTAAAAAAATGTACAAAAAAAAAAAAGCCTAAACACCAAGGAAGGCCATTCCCTCAGAATAGGAATACTGACTGGCAAGGATACTCAAGCTCTGTTCTTTCTGGATCCCGGCAGCTCAGCCTCTAACTCTCCCAGGGTGGAGACAGGTGGGCTACACCAGGAGACAGTAAATGCTCAGAAATGTGAGCCCCAGAAGAGCAAAGAGCTCACCTAAGCCAACACAATGGTCTCTCGTACCTTCTGAAAAACTCAAACCCAGCTCTAGGGGCTGAGAATACAGCTCAGATGGTAAAGTGCTTGCCTAGCATGCACAAGGCTGTAAGTTCAATTCTTAGCATCACATAAAACCAGGCATGGCCAGGCAGCACTTGCCTTTAATCCCAGAACTAAGGTGGCAGGGGCAGGTGAGTTCGAGGCCAGCCTGGTCTACAAAGTAAGTTCCAGGACAGCCAGAGCTATACAAAATACAAACCAAACACACAAACAACCCACAGGCATGGTGGTCCACACCTGTAATCCCAGCACTCGATCAGAGGTTCAAGGTCACCCTCTGTCATATAGTGAGTTCCAGGTTAGCCTGGGCTTCATAAGAATCTATCTAAAAACCTGTTATTAAAAAAAGAAAGAAAAGAAAACAAGACAAACTAGCACTGCCACTTGGGCAAAGCGGTTAGCCTCTCGGAGCTTTACCTATACTATAAACTGCACCCTGGAGCTATGTCCTCAAGGTGATACAACCTGCTGGCTGCCCTCAGAACACGGTGCAAGGCAGAGTAAATGCTCCACAAACCATCAGAACAGGATGATAATGGAAGTTATCAACACGCCGAATCCCATGTACCTGCCTATCTGGGTCCATGCTGGGGGTCACTGGGTCAGAGGACAACGTGTGGAAGTTGGTTCTCTGCTTCTGCCATTAATTTTATGTCTTCAATTAAATCCAAGTCATCAGGCTTGGCACTTTCAGCCACGAAGCCATTCTACCAGCCCAGGCTCTTACAGTGTCACAACCAGCATGTAATAATACTCCCCTAAATCTAAATGCTAAAACGTGAGCACCGGTGGGTCCACCTGTAACTGAGGCTTTCTCCGTACTGAGAGGGAAGAGAAAGGATGGGGAAAAAACTGAGTCAACTTGACTCCTTGCCCCACTCCCAGGTACCAGGTGTAGGCAGGCCCCTGACTCAGCCATACCAGGAAATTCCCCAGGGCTGAGCAACAGCTGAGTCTCCACTCAGCACAGCTGGGCAGAACACATAGAAGGCAGGAAGCTGCACCCAGGTGAGGCAAACACAGCCACAGGTGGACTTTATTCCCTGAGCAGATGGTACTGCCCACAGCCCACTCCAGAGATACAGAACACCTCATGCCTATCCAGGAGACCAAAGCTCCCAAAGCCAGATGCTCCCACACTGGCTATTTCCTCAGGGGAGGAACAGGGAGAAGAGGAGGAGCGGGGAATGATCATTAGGACCAGTTTGGTGAGGAGGAGGAAGAAGAAGAATAGGAGGAGGAGAGACCCCCCCCCACCTCTCTCATCTCTACCGTCCCAAGTGTTCTTAACTCTAACCTAGCCCTGGCCAACAGGATCTATAATGTGCTGTTGTCACTGCCCTCACCTGGAAACCAGGGTTTCTGGGCTCTGCCTTTTGTAGGCGGTGCCCTCTCTGCTTGGCATTATTCCTCCATATCTACTCCATGTCATACTCAACCTTCCAGTCTCAGGCTAGAAGTTCTCTTTCCAGAAGCCTCCCCATAAGCAGCAGCAGAGCTGGAGGCCTCTGCTAAGCACTCTGGTTGCCTCAGGTTTTGTCTTCTCTTATCTCTCTGTGTGAGTGTGATTAGCTTGAGACCCTCGGGGCTACCAGTTACATAAGCAGGAATCCTTAGGACCAGTTTGGTGAGTAGCAATTGCAATCCAGTTGATGTTTTTGACAAGATTTTTTCCACCTTTGTGTTATAGGCTCTCTAATACCCAAGGCTGGCCTCCAACCTTCAAGGATGACCCTGAACTTCTGACCCCCCCCCCCCTTCCTGCTTCTCCTGGTTCCTGGGATTACAGGCACAAGCCACCACACCTAATTTATAGGCACTGGGGCTCAACCCCAGGGCTTTGTGAATGCTGGGCAAGCATGCTATCAGAACCATATCCCCAGCCTGTCGCTATATTAAGCTAAAGGCATGTTCAGAGCCACTCATAGTCCAACACTAACCCAGCAAGGCCCTTCTCACTGTGTCCCAGCTAAGAGGTTTTATGCAGCACTCCAAGGTACACTACATGACAGGTGAAGGGCTCAGCAGCAGCTCTAGGATTGGTGCTGCTGTTTGCCTCTGCTAAGTCTTAGGGGGAGCACTTAGGAGCCAGGGAGCTAAGTCTTAGGGAGTGCACTCAGGAGCCAGGGAGATGCCTTAGGGGGAACACTCAGGAGCCAGGGAGCTGGCTTAGGGGGAGCACTCGGGAGCCAGGGAGATGTCTTAGGGGGAGCACTCAGGAGCCATGTGCTACTGCTGCTGCTTCCTCCCTCCGAGAGCCTTCTTGTTAACCAGGGGCACTCTTTTTCATGGAGACTGGGCCCAAACTCTACTCTGCCCTTGACCTCCATCCCCATCAGTCCCAGCTGGAAAAACAACCAGGCAAGGACTTATGGCCTGAGATCTTTCCTAGATTAGCCCTGGGATCATGTCAGCTCCTGTGGGGAGGCTAAATGGAAAAGACCCAAGTCCCGAAAGGATTTCACAGCCAGCCAGGTCATAAGCCTCATAGCAAGAGAGTCACCACAGCCCTACCTTATCCATCACACACTATCAGGGGGTTAGTGTCTGAAAGGTACTTTCTGAGAGTCACTGGTAGGGACCCCACTTCTCTAGTTAAATACAGCTTCCTGTTTGCAAACCCAGGAAAGCCGGGTATCTGCTGCCTGAACCCCCTGGAGCGGAAACAAAACAGGGCGGCCACTTGCTCAATGGTCTAATCGCTGCAGGGCACTTAGCGATTAGTCTTACCTGTCCCTAACAACACCTGCAGTGAGTGCTATTCTGAGTGCCCTTGTACAGATGCACTGAATACAGAGCCCACACTCTCACAGCTGCTACCTCTCAAAAGGACCTTAAGCCTGCCATGGCCACTGCTTTGATGTAGGATAAGCTACAAGGACACAGAAAACTGTGAAGGCCTGAGGCTTAGATCTGCACCATGTGGCTGGCCTGTGACAATTACTCTAGCACTGGGACAACACAGACTCTGGATCAAAGGGTCATGGGCCACAGGGAAGCAGTGAGCATAGGACTCCCAGGGTCAGACTTTCCATGTCTCAGATGACAACAGAAGACCTGCAGTGATCTAGGGTCCTACCCATGATCATAAGGACCTCTCTCCTAGGCAAAAGGCCACAAAAGGGCAAAACCCTAGTGGTGGTCAGTAAGGCAGAGCAGGGTTCAAGAGTGAACAGTTAGGCTGGGTAGTGACAGAGAAGACCCATCCTATTCCAAGAGGCCTCCCTGTGTCACTGCCGTATGTATAATGCAGACTCCTAAGCCAAATCCTACCCAAATGCTACCTTGGGCAGAGCTACCTGTCCTTCCTACCTGATGAGCAGCACCCACCATGCAAGATTCACCCTAAACCAGGACAAGAGTTTGGTTCTTCAATCTTGTCTGTTTTGTTTTGTTTCTCTGTGTAGTCCTGGAACTCGTTCTGTAGACCAGGCTGTCCTCAAAGTCACTGATCTGCTTGCCTCTGCCTCCCTGTTGGGATTAAACTGCCAGGCTCAAACTTGTCTTGTAAGACAAGGTCTACTGAGAAAAGAGAGGAAGCAGCAACCAAGAGTCAAGCCCACTTACCCTACCACAGCCATGTCTCCAGGTGTTGCCTACAGAGACCATGCCCACCTATCCTACCACAGACCACATCCACCTTTCAGTATGAGTCAACCCTGTCAGTTATCAATCCACAAACCAATCGTCTAGAGAACTGAACCTCAAGTCCTACACTATGAAGCCCTCTTTGAGAAGTTCCCCCAAAGAATCCCCAGTGACAGGTCGAGAAAGCCATCCTTCCACCCTTCCTCCCTCCCTCCCTCCCTCCCTCCCTCCCTCCCTTCCTTCCTTCCTTCCTTCCTTCCTTTCTTCTTTCCTTTCTTCCCTCCACTTCCTCCCCTCCTCCTATATCTAAATTGAAATGTATCTACTCCCTTCCTCCACCCATATAGGTGTAAAGTGTATGCTGCCCCTCCCAAGGACCTTCCCTCAGTCTTCACAGGCAGGGAGGCAGGCAGGCTGCAACAGGCCCCTTGGATTCCCAGCAGGAGACTGGAGCCAAGTCCCACACCTCTCTCTTCCAACAATGCCCTCAGTAGTGTGCCCTCAGTTTGACCCAAAAGGGGATACCCCAGGTGCCCAGACATAGCCAGTGTCTCTGTGTTGTCCTCAGGCCTTTTCTCACTGAGACAATTAAAACCCACTTTTCCTTCCACAAAAGATTCCCCCAAAGAAGAACACCCTGGGGCCTTCTGGAACTCTTGCCCATGATCCTGGAGAGACCTCCAAGAATTGGCCACACTCCTTTTAACTGTCCCACACTGGTGGGCAAGCAAAGAAGGCAGGAGAGGTAAAGAGCATACTTGGGACAAGCTCTAGGTCTGGCATGTGGTGAGGCTGAAGACTGAAAATATTCTGGTGCCAAAGAGCTAATATCACCCTTTCACCTGTTGCCCTTCACCCTACACTGAAGAGCAGAAGCCCCACAGTACCATACCTACCCAGCGGCACAAAGAAAATGAGTTGGGGGTGTTCCAAAGGTAATTGATGTGTAGGCCCCCATGGGGGAAGAATTCATCCAGCCCCTTTGCACATGGATGGCAGTCCTTCCCCAGAGATGACAGTACAGCCTCCATCTGTTGGCCTTCTTGGCCTAACATCCAAAACTCTCAAGATCCAGACAGCCAAAGAACCTTTGACCTTCCCCAGAGCAATCCCAACTCTGCTTTCAGAATCTCCCTAGAGAGGGTGCCAGGAAGAAGCAACAGAGAACAGGCACAACTTTTCCACTCAAACAGGGAGAGGAGCAGTGTGAACTTCCTCAGAGGTCTCAAGCAAGATCCACAAACCACTGGGCTGTGCTCTCCCCACGGCTCGGCACACACCCCATACCATACTTACTTCCTAAGTGTTCACAGAAGTCCCGTTTTTTTGCCAATCTGTTCTTAAAGCTACACACACACCTCTGAGGTTCTCAGGGGAGGGAGGGGCTCTGAGGAGGTGCGGCTTTTTGTCAGTCTCTGTGTGTTGCTCATGGGCCCATTCCACCCATTCCACGCCTCCTAGAGTTTCAAGGGCCCTGAGTCCCCAGACGCTCTCTGGGGAGTGATTGTGTTCAGTGTGAGCAATGTGTTCTGGAGAGGTTGTGTGAACAATGTGACCGGAGTTTCTGGGCCACCCAAACCCAGCTGGCTCAAACTCATTTTCCCTGGAGAATCCATTTTCCCACCACCCAAGAGCAGCAGCAGCCCTGGCTGCCTGGGAGGCAGCAAGACCAGGGTTGCTAGGAAGGACAGGACTGTGGTTGCCATGTCAGTGGGGTACTCCCACCTGAATTCCAGAGGAAGCCTGTCTGGGCCTACTAACTGAAGTCCAGAAAATTCAGCTTGGCCTTGGAAGGGAAGGAAAGCCCCTGGCACCCTGCTTCAGAGGGAGGAACATCTCCTACTTCCTACTGCCCCTGCCCCCACAACCTAAGCCTGTGTTTATCATGCTTTTCCTCAAACTGGGAAATCCCAAGACCCTCTCCCCTCTACACCAGCCCAATCACAGCTTTCAGGATCTACACTGTTTCAACTGTTTCTGATCCCTCCATTGTTGGCCAATCGATGCCCCCACCGTCGGCATCTACATCTCAATCCTTGGAACCTAAGCACCCTGTCCCACAAAAGGTCCTTCACATGTTCAAATAAAGGATTTTGAGGAAGGGAGGTTATCTCGGGTTAGCCGAGTGAGCCCAGCATAATCATAAATGGGACCCAGCAGAAGCCTGAGTCAGAAGTCTACAGGATGAGAAAGGGAAAGTCAGAAACTCAGCCCAAGAGATGCTACACGGCTGCCTCTGACCACAAGTCAAAGGGTACAGCAGCTATCTATGAAGAGCAAGGAACACAGCCCCACAGGCCCAGACTAAATTCTGACCTCCCTAATTTGAAGATTGGAGGGTCGGGGAGTGGAGAGATGCCTCTGTGGTTAAGAACACTTGCTTGTACAGAGGGTCCAGGTTCAGTTCCCAACACCTTGTGTGGTGACCTCATACACACATTCAGGCAAAACACTCATACACACATTTAAAAAAAAATCGAAAAGAAGTTTGATGCTTGGTGTGTGTATATGTGTGTGTGTGTGCAGAAGTAAGAAACTATTATGCTTCTTTCCACTCTAATGACCTTGGGTGTCACTTGACACACTGGTCCATGAGGTTGACACATGCAAGTGTTTCTTCTTGGTCTGTAACAGGCCAAGATACCAGTAGGTGCTCAATAAATGCCCCCTGGGAGAACTCCAAGACCATACCTAGGACACCTCTCACCACTCCCACAGTCAAGAGAAAGCCACACAGTAGTTGAGATCAAGATCTGAGCTAGTTCCTCCTGGAAGTGTTCACATTAGTCACTGCCAGCAAGAGTCCCATGAGCCAAGATACATCCAGTGTTAGTGACTGATCATTCACCCCAGCAACCTCGTCATACTTGGCTCCGCAGAGGCCACCCTGCCATGCCACAGACTCAGTGATCAGTTATAAAAGCCTGGAGGAAAGGCGAGAGCAGTCAAGTCTAGACACAGGAAAGCAGTGATAAGGCCTCCCTATAAATATCGCCCCCCCCAAAAAATAATTCAGCCTACCAAGACATTTTACATACCAAGAGGGCAGTTACTTTTGCTCACAGCTGGGGTTAGTCAGTATAGCTTCTGGCAAATCTTGTCATCTTGTAGAAAGAGATACCAAGTACCAGGAGAGGACGCAGCCTTGCAGGGTCCCAGAAGGCCAGGCTAGAGGCAACTGCAAACCTACTTAAAGTGCCTAGGAGCCACCACTTCTCTCATCTCTAGGTTTAAAATAAGCTCTTTTTAATTTTGTAAGTTGGTTATATGTATATGTGTGTTTTGACTGCATGTATGTCTGGGCACCACTTGTGTAACTGGTGCCCATGGAGTCCAGAAGAGGGCATCGTTTCCCCTAGAACTATGGCTGTGAGCCAGCTGTAGGTGCTGGGAACTGAACCCAACTCAGTGCTCTTAACCACTGACTGAGCTTTCTCTCCAGCCCCTCATTTCTAGGTTTAAAGGGATTAGGAGGACTAGCGGTGTAGCTAAATGGTAGAGCACTTGTCTAACATGTACTAAGTACTGGGTTCAATCTCCAGCACACACACACGCACACACACACACACACACACACACACACACACACACACACACACACACACCATTCGTGCACAACCACTACTACCTTTTAGCAAACTTCAAGGTTGGGGCTCCAAGGCTCAGTCCTGAAAAATTTCACATTAGTCATTGCATCTCCCCAACCCCACCCCCACCCCCATTTGAGGAGCTACTTGCTTTGAGGCCTAGAAGAGGCTGGTAGAGAGCTAACCGAAAAAGAAAAAGAACCATACCTTCAGAGCTATAGTATTTGTTATTGAAATAGCTTCAAAGGCACAGAAGCACAGTGGGAGTCTATTGGGGCCTGCAGAGTTCTCAGCAGCAAAGAGACCTGAGTGCATGAAACAAGTTAAAATGCACTGGTTCATACCACAGGCCTTGGAACCAGGTAGACCTGATTTGAAGTCTAGGTCCTCTACTTTCCCACAACTATATGTGGCCTTCAGCTTCAAGTTGTCCATCAGCAAAAGTGGTTATAATACTATCAACCTCACCAAGACCAGATACAAGCAACCTGCACATCAGCACACAGGAAGACAATCATGAACCAGAGAGAGAACGCTTGCTCCAAAAGCACCAAGATGAAATATTTTCCTGACTTAGACCTTATTTTTTACCCACCCATATCTCAAATTATGACTCAGCAGGTAAAGGCTTTGCCATCAAGTCAGATGACAATGAATTTGATATCTGGAACCCACACGGTAAAAGAGAGAACCAACTTCCTCGAGTTGTCCTCTGACTGCCATGTGATGTAGCCCACATGACTACACACCACACACACACACACACACACACACACACACACACACACACCCCACAAACACACATGTGCCCATGCACAAAATAAATAAATGTAAAATAACAATAATAAAAGTTCAAATCCAGTAAACCAGCTTGTCCTATCCCTTCCCACTAAGTCAGAGTTTATCCATCTAGGGTCCCGACACAGTTCAGACCATGATCTCACAACCTCACAGGAACAGTTCGGCTGATTCTCAACACCAGTGCTACTGCAGCAGGACACATTCCTCAGTGCTCCATAAGGTGAGATGGCAGAGTTGTGGGGAAACACCATCCCAAGCAGAAAGACAGCCAAAGTATCTCGGGAACAAAAGCACAAATAAGTGACCAACAAATCCTTCACACTGGTCCTTGGGTGTTAAGTACACTTTCAGATGGACCTCTGGGACAGGGGACACAAGTCAGCACAGCAAGGAAGAGAACCAGTGTTCCTAAATCACAGGGAATATCAACAGAAAGAAACAGAGGAGTACAAAAGAGCCCAGGACTGTAGCCGGCTGTGGTGGCTTAGATGCGAATGGCCCTCCGAAGCTCAGAGAGTTGAATGCTTGGTTTACAGTTGGTAGAGTTGTTTGGGAAGGATTAGGAGGTGTGGCCTTTGTAGGAAGAGGTGTGTCACTGAGGGTGAGCTTTGAGATCTCAAAACCCCATACCAGGCCCAGCTTTCGTCTCCCACCTACCTCCTGCTCCAACCTATAAATCAGATGTAAGCTCTCAGCTACTGCTCTAGTGCCCTGCCTGCCTGCCTGCCTGCCTGCCTGCCTGCCTGCCTGCCTGCCTGCCTGCTGCCATGCTTTCCGCCATATGGTCGGTCATGGACCCACTCTCTGAAACTGTAAGCAAGCCCCCAATTAAACACCTTCTATCATAAGCTGCCTTGGGTATGGTTGTCTCTTCACAGCAACAGAACAGTAACTAAGACACCAGCATCCCTCTGGAGGGGCCCTACCTCTGCACCTAATACACTGGATGCACCTCCATGGCGACTGTCACTCAGAGATAACAGGGGCTGCCCTCCTAAGCTGTGAGCTTCAGAATTCACTCACTCAACAAGCATTTACTCAGCACCTACTCTGCACAAAGATACTGTGGCAGCCATGTGGGAGACATAACAATGAATCACACACTGACCCAACTCACAAGAGCTTGCTCTATTTGGAGAAACAAGTGCATCGATACCAAAAGGGGATAAAGGGACCGCACGGGGCTAGGGGACAGCTCAGTGGTGGAGTGCTTGCTACCATGCTCCAGGTCTTGGGTTCAAGGCTTTGTGCCGTGAAGGCAAAACAAACATCCAGAGAGTGGAGTTACGAGATGCACAAGAGCTCCAGAAGGCCGCCAGCTTAGGAAGTTAACACTTCTAAGCATGATGCCAGGTCCTGGAGACACTAAAATAAGTGACACATTGCTCCTGTCTTTGTGGAACCTGAAGTCTAGAAGGAAAAAAAAAAGCATGTATATAGATTATCTCCATAACAATGCCTTGAGTGCTAGCACAGAAATGAACAATGCATAAACAAAAGATGCTAACAGAAGTACACCTGGGACCTGCGAGCTTTGCAGGAGGAGGTGTGGTTTTGGCTGAGTAACAAATGATGAGTAAACCAGGTGAAGAAGAGATCTGAAGGGGTCAGAAAAGTCAGACTCCAAAGGCCCTGGGATCCTGTGTGCCCTGGGGACATACGACTTGCTTTGTGGGAAATGACAAGGGCAGGTCTGGAAGATCAAATACCGGGACAGGTGAAAACAACTCCAGGAGATGAAGTGGGAAGATGTGCCCTGAAAAAACACCACTTGGGACACCGACTGCAGCTATAGGTGTCCCCAGGACCAAGAAGTGCTCACAAAGAATGCAGAGGCCCAGGACCTAGTGACTTTGCACGGATTTCTAGAAGGGGAGACAGAACATGGGGCAGGGCGCAGAGATCACTGGCGAAAAAAGAACAAGACCTACTGCAACTCACATGCAGAGGGATGGTGTGTGATCAAGATCAAGGTGACATGAAGCAATGCATAAATTAGGTGCTTCCAAAAAGAAGGGAGAAGGGCTGGGACGCAGCTCAGTGCTAAAGTGCTTGCCTGTTAGGAAAGCCTGGCTGTGTTACATAGTACCACAGAAAACCAGACAGAGGTAGAAGCAGGAAGATTGGAAGTTCAAAGCCATCCTTATCTACCTAGGCATTTAAGTCCAGTCTGGGCTATATGAGACTATGTTTCAAAGGGGGTGGGATACAAAGTAACTGTAGGAGCTATCACCCAACCAGCCTGATACAATTCCTGGTGACCTGAGGCTGTTACCCAACAGGGACCAACCACTCAGAGTTCAAGTCTCAGCTGAAGGGAATCTCCCTCTGGCAGTAGGGGCCCATAGCTCTCGCCTGGGCTGAGGGAGGGCCCATATGAATCTTAACATCTGAGGGTGCCCCCACGTTCCTTTCCCACGTGTCAGAACTGGGGGTGAGGTTGCTAGCACGATACCTACCCCAGTTTTGGCTCCTTTTAAATTCTAAGCATGAGCCTTGCAGGTACAGAAACAAACATGCAAGAGAAGCTCCTCCCCAGACGATGTGGTTTAATAAAACCACCAGCTTTCTCTCCCCTGGCTTCTCCACAACACATCCCCCTTCCTTTGCTTGGGCCTTAGGATCCTAGCCCAGGGTTAGGGGAGTGGCTTTTCCAAGGCAGACCTTAGGGATTCACACACAAGTGCAAATCCTCATGGGTGGCTAGGTCTTCATATCTGGGACCTCACACACTTCCTTACGGTGAAGTGCTGCAGCCCCAGACTGTCCCCTCCACTCCAAGCACCTGCTCCCATCCCCCAGTCCCTCACAACCTGACCAAGAGGCCTCAGCCGGAGAAGACTAAGGAAACTCATCTAACCAGTTTCCTAGGAAGAGAGGAGCCTTCTCCCTCCTAAGAACACACAAAGACCAGAATTTCGACAGTTCCCTCATCTGTTGCCAAAACCCAGAGGATACACAGTACACAGGACAAGGAGAGGCATAGCCCCAGGTGTAGTCTACTCCATGAAGAGGGAGAAACAGTGAAGTCCTCACAAAGATCTCTACACTGGCTCCCTGCACCTGCTGCCCAGAGCTACACAAATGGTAGGTGCTGGCCCCAGCCAGCCTGGCACAACCATTAGGGTACCCAGGACCCACCTTTCACCTCCTCTACTAATGGTGCCACTTGATTTCGTTCAAAACAAACCACCTCCCATGGATTCTGGGAAAAGGAAGCTTCAGGAAGACGTAAGAGATTACGTTCTCCCCAGTGTGCACATTATGTGTATGGGTATGAGGGCAGTGGGGTCACCCAAGATCTTCTCTGTTTACAGGAGAGGCCTCCCCAAGCAAAGCACTCCAAAAGCCACAGGACTGTCTGCCTGCTTCCCAGGCACATGACCAAACCTACTGGAAGCAGCCAGAGCAAGGTAAGTAGAGGCTACTCATCTACACCTGAACCAAGTATGGTCCTCCATTTCTGAACCTCCAGGGGAGACTGCCTTGTGCCCCAAACCTGTGGCTGTTCACGTTCCCCAGATGTTACCAGGCAAGGCTTAGAGTCCCACCTTCACCCCACTTGAACCCCCTTGGCCTGGGTCCCAGAGGGTACCTACCGCTTTCCTCAAAAGGGCTCCCATCCCAACACAAAGAGGAATACTGGGAAGGTGGCCAGGGGTTAGGGAGCTGCATTGTATCCGAAGTACGGCAGCCCAGTAGTTAACAGGCTCGGGCTGGGCAAGCAGCAAACTGCCACCAACAGCCTCGGGAATTAAAGTGCCCGCTGCTTCCTGTGAAACCTCGTCAATAAATGTCCTATTCAGAACCAGTTCCGCGTGTGGGTAATACTTGCTGCATTTCTCTCATTCCTGATTGCTGGGGGACCCACCATGGAACTGCAGCTTCCCACCGCAACTCAGCAAGTTCCTGATAGGTGAGGACCCAGGCCACCGCCCCAGGGGGTAAGCACCATGAAGCTGAGGACCACAACTATCTCCAGAGACTAAGCACATGGGATACTAAATGCAGGAAGTCAAACACTGAAGAATCAAACAAAGCCAGATCAGTCACCAGCACAACAATGCTCCATTTATGGGGCACCTCCCCCTACTCAGGCCCTCACAGCCCAAGGCTATTAACCCTTCTATCCTCACAACAGCAAGTTGGAGGGTGGGACACTAGACACCAATATTATCCTTGCTTTACGGGTCAGGCAAAAACTGTTTCCAGATACCAAACTAAAATCTCAGGCAACGTTTTATGAGGGCGTACCAGGCACTGCTCTGACACATTCGCTAGGCAGTTTCCCAACACAACCCCACTCAAGGCCATGCAGCAAGGAAGTAGGAAGCCAGGGTTTGTTGGAATCCAGATCTCTGTGCAATTCATTCATAGGCGACACACACCTCCCCCTCCTCACACACAGGACCCAGGAGTGGGAGCCAGAAAGGAATCCTGGTGGGCCATCCCTCAGGTCCCCTCATGGAATACCTTATTTGTTTGTTTGTTTATTGATCCTTTTAAAGTTAACATTTGGTTGGGGGAAAGTTCCCACACGGTGTGACAACCTCAGAAAGAGGCCCAAACGGAAGTCACCTGGTAATTCCTAACTCACCTGCTTCCAGAAAGAAATCACTTGGGAGACCAGCAAAAGACGGGGGGGGGGGGGGGGCGGGGGTGTGGCTGCAAACAGTGTCATTCTTCTGCCAAACACACTGCACTTAGTGAGAGACAAGATCTCTAGATCTCTGTGAGTGTCCTGCCACTATACCCCACTCACAACCACAGATAGGAAGTCCAGGTCTTCCAGGGTGTGCCCTTAGTGTTCTCCAGCTCTTGTCAACTGTGCTGGCAATCGCCAGAAGGTGGCTGATGTGGACGAGTGTGAGGGCCATGTGGAGAGGGATGGTATTCTGCGGGTGACTGTGGTCAAAGGGAAGAGGTGTGCTCCTGGCAGAGACACAGATACGGACTTGGGAGTCCAGGGTGGGGGTGTAGCTCACTTGCCAGCTGCCTGGCCATACTCAACCCAGCTGACGCTACAGAATGAGGCTGAACTGAAGTAATTTCCCAGCAGTAGAATGCTTGCCTGGCATGTGGGAAGCCCAGGATGCAGTCCCCCCAGCAAACGAAGAGGATCACTCTGTTTGAACACAGTATAAATCATATGCTAGGAGCTGAGGACATAGCAACATGAGCAACACAATGCTTCTTCTTGAAGACCTGAGGTGACAGTGGTGTAGATGGCCACACCAGTAAACAGTTGACATATTTCACAATAGCACTAAGTGTCAAGTGGAAGAAAAAAAGAAAACAGGAAAAGTAGTGTGACTGGTGGATGGGATGTTAGGTAGAGGGGTGGGGTGAGTTGTCTCTGAGATGACTGTTGAGACGACTGTTGAGACACACACAGCAAACAGCAGCCAGACAGGCAAAGCCTTCATTTCTTTTCCCCTACCCCACCTCAACCATCTACTTCCATTCATGACAAGCCCGGACCTCATCATCACCAGTAAATACAATCAAATATCTTGCTTTGAAGTGCCTGTCTCGCTGCATCCCATGATTGCAAGGAACTGGCTAGATGGCTCCATGAGTAAAGGCATTTTTTTGCTATGCCTGATGACCTGACTTATCTCTGGGACCTACATAGTTCCAGAAGAATCAACTCGTAGAAGTTATCTTCAGAATTACACATGAGGGCCACAGCATGAGCATAACCCCCCCCAAACATACACACACACACACACACACACACACACACACACACACACACACACACATATAATATCAGCCTGGCTTACAGAATGAATTCCAGGCCAGCCAGGTCTACAGTGAAACCCTGACTCAAAAAAAAGAAAGAGAAAAAGAAAGAAAAGATCATAAGAAACTATGGGCAACTCTTCTATGCCAATGAATAAATAGTATAAACAATGCAAATTCTAGAATAACACAAACTACTGAATGATTCAGGAGGAAACAAAATCTGACAAGACAGACAGGTAGCAATTTATAAATTTAAAAATTAAAATGAAAGCCCAGGACTCTTGAGGACTTCAATGGTAAATTATGGCAAACGTTAAACCATACCAATTATTTACAAACATTAAAAAAAAAAGGAAAGGAACCAACACTTCCCAAATTTTGCTATCAAGACCCACATAAATAAGACCCCGATTGTAAAAGGTAAAATTATCTCTTTCTAGATGGCAAGACACACAGACAGCCTAATAAAAGATTTCAGCAACATTAAGAGGACACAAAAATCAATTCTAATAACCCAACACGTATGAGGCAGACATGAGGTGGGGGGGGCGCATGGGACAGTACACTGGAAACCAATCTGTACAACAGAGTAAGCTACAGGCCAGCCTGGGCTACACAGCAAGACCTTGTTTCTTTTGTTGTTGGGTTGTTTGTTTTTGTTTGTTTGTTTTTTAATTTTTTGAGAAAGGGTTTCTCTGTATTGTTTTTGAGACTGTCCTGGAACTCGCTCTACAGACTACGCTGGCCTCAAACTCCCAGAAATCCACCTGCCTCTGCCTCCTGAGTGCTAAGATTAAGTGTGCCACCAACGGCCCTGGCAAAACCTTGTTTCTAAAAAGGACAAAGGAGCCGGAGAAAAGGCTCAGTGGTTAAGAGCACTTCCTGGTCTTGCAGAGGGCCTGAGTTTAGTTCCCAGCATCCACCATGGGCAGCCATCTCCAAGGGCTCTGACACCCTTGTCTGGCCTCCAAAGACATCCAACACATGACACACAATGAGGTGTGTTCCTATACAACACTGAAATGTCTGGAAATGTAATTAAGAAGACAACCCAGGGTAGTGAGATGGCTCAGCAGGTAAATCACTTGCTACACACAACTGATTAATCATAGTTCAGTCCCCTTGGACCCTATAGTAAAAGGACTGAACTGCAGGTTGTCCTCTGACCTCAAGCAGTTCAATAAATAAATAATTTTTAGACTTATCAGTGTATTATTTTAAGTGTATGGGCATGGGGTCTACATGTATACACAACAAAAGAGGGCGTTGGATCCCATGGACTATATAGTTAGAGATGGTTGTGAGCTGCCATGCGGATGCTGGAATTTTAACTCAGAAGATCTGGAAGAGCAGTCAGGAGGTCTCTTAACCATTAAGCCATATCTCCATAAATAAATGTCTTTTAAATGGGGGCTGGGGGAAGCATGCACACCTTTAATCCCAGAAGCAGGAGACTCTCTGTGAGTTCAAGGCCATCCTGGTCTATATAGTGAGTTCCAGGATAGCCAGAGCTATGTGGAGAGACCTTTCCTCAAAAAATAAAAATAAAAAATTAATAAATAATAAACATATAAAAGAAAAAATATAAGACTGATACATTGATAGAAACTAAAATACTATTGAAAGAAATTAAAGAGCCAGGCGGTGGTGGCGCACACTGTTAGTTCTAGCACATGGGAGGCAGAGGCAGGCGGATCTTTCTGAGTTCAAGACCAGCTTGAACTACAGCATGAGTTCCAGCACAGCCAGGGCTATACAGAGAAACCCTGTCTCAAAAAAAAAAAAAAAAAAAAAATTAAAGAACATCAAATGAACAGATAGTCATTGATGGTCTATCCATATTGAGCACTTAACACTGTTAAAAATGGCAATTCTCTTTTCTGGCAACTCCTGACAAACTGAGCTGCAGATTTAGCTCTCCCAATCCCTGCTCCCTCCAAAGCACAGTCATCAACACTGCACTATCCTCACATAAGAACATATAATCGGAAAGAACAGACTAGAGGACAGAAATAAAACTTCATTTACAGTCAATGGGTTTTTAACAAGATAATTCAGTTTAATTGGTGGGGTCGTGTTAGAGAAAGCAGGTCACAGAGAGGCAGAGGCAAGTGAATCCCCAGGAACTCATGGGACAGCTAGCTCAGTGTGCACAGCAGTGAACAAGGAAGGGACCCTTCCTTAAGCAAGGTCAAAGAGAGAGAACCACATCCAAGGTTGTTGTCTGACCTCCACACTCTCACATATGAGCATGCACGC
Organism: Cricetulus griseus; assembly: GCF_003668045.3. Classification (NCBI taxonomy): domain Eukaryota; kingdom Metazoa; phylum Chordata; class Mammalia; order Rodentia; family Cricetidae; genus Cricetulus; species Cricetulus griseus. Next base: position 126,943,423 of record NC_048598.1, read on the forward strand.
ATACATACACGTATGCACACTCACACAGAAATATTTTTTTAAATTAAACATGGGGTTAGCATAAGACCCAACAATCCTACTCTTAGGTAAATCATTAACATATGCCCACACCAAAATGTTTATACATTACATAACCTAATGTTCACAGCAGCATTACTCACTTTTAAACTTTATTTACTTATTGGCAATGCTAGGGGTCAAACCCAGGGGCCTTGTGCAGCTAGGCAATTACTACTGAGCTACAGCCCCATGCAACAGCACTGCTCATAACAGCTAAAGAACTGAAACAGCCTAACAAATAAATGTTTTCTAAAGCCCGCCTACCCCATTATGATACTGGCAGTGGTGGTTCACAACTTTAATCCCAGCACTCTGGAGGCAGAGGCAGGCAGATCTCTGTGAGTCTGAGGCCAGCCTGGTCTCCAGAGTGAGTTTCAGGAGAGCCAGGGCTACACAGAGAAACCCTATCTCGAAGAAAGGGAGGAAGGAAGGGAGGGAGGGAGGGAAGGAAGGGAGGGAGGGGAAAAGGGAAGGAGGGAGGGAGGGAGGGAGAGAAATGCCCATCAGATGGTGAGTAAATGAACAAAATATAATATATTCACACAATGCCAATTTTTTTCTACTTCTTTTTTGTTTGTTTTTAGAGACAAGGTTTCTCTGTATAGCTTTGGAAACTGTCCTGGAAGTGTCTCAGTAGTCCAGGCTAGTCTCGAACTCACAGAGATCTGCATGCCTCTGCCTCCCAAGTGGTGGCGCCACCACTGACAGGCCGCCAAATTATTTAGCAAAAAAAAAAAAAAAAAAAAATTGCTTTCTATAACATGGCACATGTTAGGAGACACTGATGAAGTGAAAACCTTAGGTCCAGCAAAGGAAGCCTGTCATAAAGAAAGACAGTATATGTAACTCCATTTATGCATCATGTCCAGAATAAGCAACTCTAAAGAAACAGGAAGTATTTCAGCAGCTGCCTAGACCTGGGAGCTGGTGAAAATAGGAAATGCCTGCTAATGGAAATAGGTCTTTCCTTGGGAGTAAGGAAAATGTTATAAAATTAGACAGCAATGGTTGTACAACTCTGTGTCTATGCTAAAAAATAATGAACTATATACAATGTGTATGGATGTTTTATTATATATGAAACATTTGTCAACGAAACTCTAAATAATAAAGAAAAGAAAACATTAAAGACAAGCCAGTGGGTAAAGTATAGACAATCCAGTAAGCAATAGGGGAAAATTGTCTAGTGTTTGTAAGAAAAAATAAAATCATTTCTGTCTCACAAGGTTGACATGGTTACACACAAGGTTCTTGAAGCACTCAGTGACCATGACTGAGAGACCCAGAGTGAAGCTTAGACATCAGAACATATGCTAAAGCTTTCTTGTCTTGTCAGAGCTGAAATCAGGAAATACATTCCAAGTACATTTAAAATGGGGCTATAGAGGGTAAAATCTGTAACATTTTTATTCCTATAAGAAATGAGAGAAATAGCTAGGTGGTGGTGGCGCACACCTTTAATCCCAGCACTTGGAAGGCAGAGGCAGGCGAATTTCTGTGAGTTCGAGGCCAATCTGGGCTACAGAGTGAGTTCCAGGACAGCCAAGACTGTTACACAGAGAGACCTTGTCTCAGAGGGGGGGAAAAAAAAAAGAAAAACAACCAAATAAATAAATGATAAAAATATGAAAACTTAATATTCAGGATCATTAGGCACCAAGACCACACAGTTCAGTTCAGCACCCTCGGCAGAGCTCAGAACCCAAGGGAGAAAATCCTGTGAGATAGGTGAGATGGCAGCTCCTCCCTGTCATTTTCTAGCCTCACAAACGGCTAGTAGGTGCAGAAGATGCTTGGGAAGCAGAGGCAAGCACCACCCTGGGGTACCTGTGGTCCAAACCCAGGCTGACCCCACAAAGACAGGACAGAGAACAGTCCAAAACACCACACCTGTGGTTTCAAAACACTGGGAGAAAGTTCAAATCCTGAGTTAGGGGTGTGGCTGAGATGGATAGCTTTCACAGCAGGCAGAAGACCCTGGGCTCATTTCCAATGCCACCAAAAAAAAAAAAAAAAAATTAAAGGGTAAGAAAAGTTCAAATTTTATCTTTGCTAAGTGTCAGCAGAGATCCTGGGCAATTCATTAGACCTTGACAGGACTTGGGAGTTGTGAGATCACTGCCCAGTTCTCAACATCTCTTAAGATCCCCATCAACCTGACTGGAATCTTTAAAAAGATGTTTTACACTTCCTTGCCTCCCCCAAACGAAGTTAAGGGTGTATAGCTTCCCCTTTTCTTCATGAGTCAGGGTCACAGCTGCTAGCCAAGCGTCCATCGCCTCACTGATGATGCCCAGGTGGAAGGTGTGTCAAGCCATTGCCTGCAAACAAATGACCCTGGGTCCTTCCGCTAGGACGGGCTTTTCCTGGTGTTTCTGTTTCAGCCTTCTCTCATTGCCAACTCACTGCTCCATGGTTGTTTTTCTTTCTGTTCTGGCTTCCTCACAGCCCTCTCACTTGCTGCTGCTACCTATCTGCAATGGGCTCAGACACAAGGCACAGGTTATGGACAGACATAAAACAGGCCCTGAGGAGGCTGCCGTGGACTTCATAGGCATCTCAACCTCTGGCTGTATGCCCTTCTTGGCTCTGTGCACTTGAGTCAGATTGGGAGGGAGGCTGCCACACAGCTGGGAGTGGTGTCATGGGATATTATGGGACATATATTCAAAGCTGTAAGCACACCCTGCTGTCCTCTTCTGGCCCAATTTGCATGGTAGTAAACTCTGCAGCAGGCCTGGGAATATGGGTCCCAGTGACTCTGGTTCCCTTACACTTTTTCAAGCTGCAAGAATACCCGGCTGCCTGCATCACTGCCTTGCCAGGGAAGGTTAAAATTGGAATCTTATGTCCTGATCACTTACTTTAAGACAAGAACAGATCATTTGTAAACCAGGCATGGTGGCTCATATCTGTAATCCCAACACTTGGAGGATGAGGCAGGAAGACTGTAAATTCAAGGCCAGACTGGAGATTAGAGAAACACAAACAAAAGTGAATATGAAAGCTCCATTCCTAAGGTTTATCACAGAGTAGCATAAAGCTTATTTGACAAGTATTTATTGTAATCCTACAATATACAGGCACTGGAGATGTAGCAACGACTTACATAGAGAGGCTGCAAGAACACTAGTTTCCCTTTCCCTACCACAAATATTTGTCATCTGTTGCTCAAGTCTCTGGTTTACACACACACACACACACACACACACACACACACACACACACACACACGAGAGAGAGAGAGAGAGAGAGAGGAAGAGAGAGAGAGAGAGAGAGAGAGAGACAGACAGAGACAGAGAGAGACAGAGAGAGACAGAGAGACAGAGACAGAGACAGAAAGATGGAAAGAGACAGAGAGAGAAAGGGAGAGGTGTCTTCATAGCCTTGAAAGTAAAAGCTATGAGCTTTTAAAAGAAAGTTTATTTACTTCTATATTATGTGTATAGGTGTTCTGCCTGCATGCACATCTGTGCACACATGTGTGCAGTGCCTGTGGAGATTAGAAGAGGGTGTCAGATTGTAACTGGAGTTATATACAATTGCTAGCTACCAAGTAGGAATCAAACCCAGGTCCTCTGGAAGAGCAGTCAGTGCTCCTAACCACAGAGCCATCTCTCCAGCCCCCAACCTTAAAAAAATAAAATAAAAGTCAGCAGGGCAGTGTTGGCACACCCCTTTAATCCCAGCACTCCAGGGGCAGAGGCAGGTGGATCTCTGAGTTCGAGCCAGCCTTGTCTGAGACAGAGCAAGTCCTAGGACAGGCTCCAAGGCTACACAGAGAAACCCTGTCTCGAAAAACCAAAAATAACTAAATAGATAAAAGCCATCTTGAGTACATAGAAACATACTGTCTCAAAAATTTTAAAAAGAATAGGAGAGCCAGAGTTGAAGTCAGTCATTAGAGTGTTTGCCTGACATTCATGAAGCAAAGTGTTCAATCCCTAGCATTGCATATGAGCCAGACGTGGTGTCAGGTGCCTGTAATCAAGGCAGTCTGGAAGTGGAGACACACCTGAAGCTCAAGGTTATCCTCAGTCATATGTGGTGGTCCCATGTTAGCCTGGGATAAAAAGAACAACATCAATTTTAAAATATGTCAATCTTCAAGCAGCCCTAGTACCTACTGAATTCATCTACAAAGATAGCACAGGATCAAGAGGAAAACAAACACTGATGTCTCAGTGGGTAAAGGCACCTGCTAGCAAACCTGAAAACTTGAGTTCAATTCCTGGGTCCTACATGGTAGAAGGAAAGAACTCCCATAAGCTGTCCCCTGAACACACACACACACACACACACACACACACACACACACACACACACACTACACAAAAGAAAATGCTATTTTTTCCTTAAGTCTTTTTCTTACATTCCTCTCTCCCATCTCAACTCAGACTCCAGCAATCAAAGAAATTCCTAGGATTCTCACTATGTTTCTAAAAAGGCTGTAGTACCCAGCACCTTCCAGAACCCTGTTCAGTTTGTGTTCAGCTCTAGAGGCTGTTCAGTGTGGAAAAGGAGTCTTCCTAGACCTTGACATTAGATATAAGCATTCTCACCAAATGCCAGCCAAAACAGCTATCCAGGTATTGGTCTCCTTTTAACTTGCTTTCTCAGATGGCAACCGATCACCCAGTGTGGACTCCACCCCTCCACTCTTCCCACGGTACTGAAGCAGATGAGACCACCATGCCAGGATTCCTCTCCGGTGGAACCCCAGCACCAGCCCGCTGTGCCCTATAGATCAGGCTTTGTACTCTTCCCGGTTCTATATGAGAACAAGGATGAGTGAACCCCTGTGTTCCTGCTCTCAGGGAGCTTTTAATCAAAACAAGCCAACAAGGCCAGGCATGGAGGCACAAATCTCAGTGCTTGGGAAGCAGAGGCAAGTAGATCACTCCAAGTTTAAGATGAAAATGGTCTGGGGGGGGGGACTTTTGGGTCAGCCAGACCCTGTTTCAAAGGGAGAAGAGAACCCAACAAATCAGTTAGCAAGTTATGCTGGTCCCCAGACATCAGAGTGGTTAGCATCTCCAGGGTAGCCTCCTGCTGATCACTGGACCCAGTTTCTTTCTTTTGTGTACTAAAGTCACAAACATGCTCGAGGTACACAGGGCCCTCTTTCTAACTTCCTCTATACCAACTGACAGTCTCCAAGAGTTCCTTCATCACAGGGCGGGCCTGTGCATGCATGTGCCTGCCTGCAGCGGCTTCGGAGGAGTGGTCTGGCTGACAACCACTTCCCTAGGCCTGGCCTCTCCACGGCACATCTTTCACTTCCTGCACAGGAGCAGGGCCCCCAGGAAACCGCTGGCCACAAGCTTTGGCAACAGCATTTTAGATTAAACCCCTTTGGAGGAGGATGGTTGGTGGCTCTAGCAGAGAGGGGAAGAGACTTGTCACATGGGTTGGGCGGAGACAGTTTGGATTTGCAATCCTCAGAGTTGAGATTTTCAGAGCCCAGGAAAGAGAAGCTGGTCTAGATAACGTCACAAGGTTCTGCTACTTTCTGGGCCAACAAAATGGCTCAGTGGATAAAGGCATTTTCCACAAAGCCTGATGGACTAAGTTTGATCCACAGGCCCCTCGTGGTAGGAGGACTCCCACTGGCAACTTACTCTGGTCTCTGGAGAACCCTTAGCAAAAGTCTTTGCAGTGTGCCTCAGAACCACCATCAGACTGCCTGTCATCTTTGCACATTCTCCTTGAAGAGCCTGCTACAGTGGACACCCTCTCCTTTCACTCCCTTACCCTTGTTCTTGATACAGCCCCACCCCCAGCATATCACGTCTATGCCGAGAAGGAAGATGGAGAGTCTTCAGGACTGTGAGGCCAAGTGAAAAGGCTAGGGGCAAAGGTGTGATTCACCAGCTGATTGGACGCAGGGGGATTCCAGAGCGAGGCAGGCCATAGCTGCCCTGGGTCACCCTGTCTATCTGAGGGACAATGGCCAGCACACATCCCTACCAACTGAATCCAGGGTAACAGAGAAAGGCTCCCGACTAGATTGACGCAAACTTGATTGAATTCCCTGCTCCTTCCCAGTACTTAAAATGCAAATGAGCAGATTTCTCATCCAGAGTCCCTAGCACTGACAGGAAATATCCGCTGCTACCTCTGCAGAATTCGGTTAGAGAAAGAATTGACTGCACAGCTAGCTCTGCGGGGCTCACTGAACACAGCAGACGCGTTATCTCACTGTTCATTCTCTCATGTGGTAGGCACGATGACTCACTCCGCTTTACAGGTGAGAAACAGACTCAAAGGAGTTTAGTCAACAGGCGGCTGCAAGGCTAGGAAGTTGTCAAGCTGAGATTTAAATCCAGGTCGTCCCAACTCCAAACCCCTGATCGGACCTGGGTCTCAAGAGACAGATGTCCAGAGTGCACAGAAAATATCTCCCCAGGCTGATGGACTCCAAAATCCCTTCCTTAGGGAACTGTCAGACTTTCCTGTTAACTCTAAGGCCTGTCCAGTGACCCATCTTGTTTTCTTCTGCCAACTGCCCCCAGTAGAATTCAGCTCCACCGGGTCAATAATTACTAAAAACCATACTTTGTTCCCTGCTGTGTCCCCGATGCCCAATAGTCTCATGTAGACGATGTTAAATAATAATGGGTAAATAGTAAAATAGACATAAGATGTACAGGCATAAGGAGGGAAAGATGAGAGAGGAGAGTGAAGGACTATGTAGAGACAGTGTTGGAGGTCCCAAGATGGGCCTGTCAGGTCTGTTGGACCCTGGGGACTCCTCCTGAGTTTTCCCACTAGCTTCCAAACCCCCTGACCTGGAGCTCCTAGAAACTGGGGGAGGAGGGTAATGAGTAAGGCGGGCTACAGTCCTTGAACAAAGGCCTGTGGACATGCAGCTGGTCAGAGAGGCGGGGCAGGGCAGTGGCCTGGGCCAGAGAGACAGCCCAGGATGGCGGGACTGAAGTCAGCCTTCAGCACAGCTGCAAAAGCAACACCCCCAGTACAACAGAGGACAACTTCACAATTAACCCTCCAGGGCCAGTCACAGCTGGTAGCAACCTCCCAGTCTCGGGACCAAAGGCAGGCGGCACAGGGTTCTGAGAGTGGTGTGAGAGTAGTGAGGTGGGCCTTACATCTGGGACCCACACTTCATCCCCGTCCAGGTCTGGTCGTCTCTCAGGCCATGGCCTTTGGCCTGTTCTGGTGTAAACACAGTGACCCTGAGATAGCAGTGGATTTGGTAAGGTCAATGTTTACCCTGAGACTAAGATATTACATGCCAGAGAGTAAGCTGCCACCGCTGGCTCCTGCTGTCCAACGTCTCCTGCATTACACACGGGGGCATAGCCAGCAAACACTTAAGGGTCTCTTGTAGCCACTACACAGCGTTCCTTTTTTTATAGGAATTTATGGTGCACTTCCCACACAGGCACCTTCTTTTGATCATTACCACATCCCCTATAAAGAAAAACAGGTCCTCTGTATGGAAACTGAGTCAGAAAAGATAAGTGAACTGGGGAGGGGAGTGGGGGAGGAATCTGGCCACAGGCCAGTCATGTATTCAGAAAGCCTTGATGTAAGCCAACAGGGCCAGCATTAAACCTCCAGCAAAAACCCACTGGACTCTCAGTCAGTGGCCCTCCCACCCTCATGGCTGTGCTACCTAAAACAGACAGACCAGACTAAGTGGAGGGGTGAGAATATCCCCACTTCATTCCCAATTCCCAGCACCATGTGGGTTAAGTCTGGAAAGGGAGGACCAGTAGAGGCAGCAGGCTTGTGAAAAGTTTGTGTACAAACGGGAGATGGGGGTCTGTGAGCCATCCAGTGAGCCCAATACCATACAGGAATAATAATAACAGAATAGTAGACTTCCTGGTGTTTAGTCCCTAGGTTTTTATGCTGAGCTTTCATGACACAAGATTCCAGTCTAGCAAAGGAAGGACTGGAAAGGAACTCTTCCGGAAGGCCAGACACAGCAGGAAGCATCTTCTTCTCCCTCTCAAGGCTGTCATTATACTCCACGCTAATTATTTCTTGAGCAAGGGCCATGTGACTGGAATGCGTGAAGAGGCACAGCTTGGAAGACTGGGAACCCCAAGACTCTGTAAGGTGCTACGGTGCCGGTAGGTTCTGGGGGATCTGCAGAAAAGTCTAATACCCCCACACACATCTACCAAGAGTTTGATGATTGACTCTGAAATGGATACTCTTACCCAGTCTTTAACACCACCCCATAAAGCCACTTTTCTCCACCCTACAATCATTACATTGCTCGTTCCGTGGTTTTTTTCCTTTGTTTTCAAAAGTAGCTCCAGAATAAATGTTGCCACTGAAGCAGCATCTTGAACAACTGAAGCTTGCAAGCCTTGCCAGAGATTCCCAAACTGAAGGTCTGAGTGAAGGGTGCAAACAACCAAACCAGTTGAAGGAGGCGGAGGGCTAGACTGTTAGGGACAACCAACGAGGGGCTCTAGGCTTGCAGGTCCTGGACACTCTGTTTCTGGCACCACTCTAATCCGCCTAAATAGGCAGCTGGATTCCCAGGAGCAAGCACGGTGTGGCACCAACCCGGAACAGGCTGAGTACCTAAGTCTGTACCCTTCTAGAAGGGCCCACAGTCCCGAGCAAGCACTAATCCACTGGCGCCAGTGCACACAAGGAGAATGAGGTGGCGAGAACGTCGAGGGCTGCCCGGATTTCAAACTCTGGGAAGCCACCTATGCTGCTCTGGTTTCCGGGGTGGGGACAAAAAGTGACTCCCCTTACGACCTTCCCGCGCTCCAACCTACTCAGAGTGTGTCCGAGGAAACCCTGGACCAGGTCCTCATCCCACAGAAGGCTAGCCTGGGGTCCCCGAAGAGTGCTGCCAATCACGCATGGGCAAAGGGAGAGGGGCAAACCCGGGGACACTCACCGAGCGGTGGCCGCCCCGCCGGCTCGCGACACACAGAGCGCGCGGGGCTGCCCAGGTGGCGCCGCGAAGCGGGCGCGAGTTTGAAAGTCGCTCTCGGAAGCGGCTGGAGCCGCCGGCCACTCCCGCCCACGACTGGCCGCTCTGCGGTCCCAGCCTCGTCCCGCTGCGAGCACCGGACTTCGGGGGTCCCCAAAACGCGCACGGCTCCCCAGCACTCCGCAGGAAGTGGCCGCAGAACGGAGCCCAGGCTGCAGCGGGAGGGAGGGAGGGATTGAGGGAGGGAAAGAGGGAGGGAGCCAGGGAGGGGCGGACTAGGAATGTTTCCAGTGGGTGGAGACTGAGCTGGCGGCTGCGTTCCAGCAATTGGCGGCTCTCTGGGGGCCCCGGGAACCTTCCTGGCCAGGCGAGCGAACTGGGGCTCGGGCTGGAGGCAGCAGTCCGCGTGGCTAATGATTAACGCGCGCGGCCGGCCGTGTGGGCCCCGCTGGCCACCCCCCCATCCCCGCCACCTGGAGCTCTAGGATCCCAAGACACAGGCACGTGGTGGCGTTGGTTATCCTAGTGTCGCCAGCCTGATCTCACGCCGAAAGGGCGCCCAAACCTCCAGACTGGGAAAGACACCGGGCTCAGCCCCCTGGGCTTTCCCAGGTGAAGCAACTGGTTAGATAGAAAAAGGACGTCCTGGTCCTACTGGAGCAGGTCACCTCGGCCGCTGAGTCAGAAAGGCACGTCTCGAATTCCTCACCGAAACTAGATCTCGGTGGCACCTTTACAGTTGTAAAAATCTTGCCTTCTGACGAGAAAGAGATAAGAAGCCCATAGCTTGGGGCTTGGTGGGGCGCCCAGGTGGGGCTGTTAGTGAGAAAAGCAGATTGAGGAACCTGAGTGACAGAGGACCCCGTTTGGAATGTGCTCCGGCTACTGCCCTGGGAAAGTAGAGGATGGGAGGTTAAGGCAGCACAAGGACTTAGAAAACGGACGAGTAAGGTTTTGAGCAAGAAACACGTATGTTTACTGGTTTGTTTTGAAGCAGGATCTCAATTAGCAGAGACTGGCCGAGGGTGATCTTGAACGTAATGGTTCTCCTGCCTCTACCTGCCGAGGTCTAGGATAACTGGTGCGCACTACCACGCCCTAATTATTGTTTTTACTTTTTGATTTGAGACAGCGCCACACTTTGTAGCCCAGGCTAGCTCCGAACTGTAGGCGCTCCTTCAAAGTGCTGCAATTATAGGTGTGCGCTACTACGTCTCACTAAGCATAAATCTTTAAGCGGTAAAGATCTTAGGGGAGGGGAGGTTAGAGACTGTCCCAACACACCCACCAGGAGGAGGGTTGGGAGATGGGAACTCAGGGTAAGACCACAGGAGAAGTAGGACTCCCGGGTTAGACGTTAGCACCAGCTCCTTGGAACAGGAATTGACCGTTTTACACCAGCATTTAGAAGGCCAGGTGTAGACAAGTGAGAATCGTAAATGGCTTATAGAATCCCCTCCACCACAGCATAATGCCTGAACCTTTCACTAACTACCCTTAAAAAAAAAAAAAAAATGCTGCTCCAGGGAAAAGCAAACACCTAGTGATTTACGGGACGGGAGGGGAGAGGCGGGGCGGGGCAGAGCGAGAGGAAATGGCTTTTAGGTGACTTTGAAACGAGATTCCTGCTGAGAGTAAGGTATCCTTACTACTGACTGAGGGAGGCGCTCCTCCTGACAGGCCCAGAAAATTAGGCCCACATTACTTAGTCAGCAGGTTAGGCCTGAGGAACGGCAGACTAGAAGGCAGCACTGGTGAGAGCCAACATTGCCAGAAAGGGACGGTAGAGATAAAACTACAGGGTGGGATGGAAAAGTGAGATGTCTTACTCCTTCCCTCCTGGCACCTATGTTAAACTCCAACTTCCAAAGACGTCTCCCCACCCCCACCCCGCGACTTTAGAACGCACACCTCACTCCTCAGCCAGGAAAAATGTCTATCAAATGTACTGTACGTTATAGGTGCTAGGGTAGGAATACACATTACTCCCATTTTGCATGAAGAATACTGAGGCTCTGAGGATGGTGCAGTCTGGCCAAGATCGCGTTGTCAGCTAAAGAGTAGTCTGACAAGAGCCTGATGGGTGGACACTGGAGTGTTTGTTGTGTTAGCCTTACTTTGAGAATTTTACAAGAACAATTGCGGTTGAGAAGGAGAAACTGAGGCTTGGCCATGCAGCTGGTGGGTGGTAGACCTGAGGTCATTAGCAGGGAAAACTGCATTTCACCAGCTCCTTCTCCCCTTACTTCTAGACACTTGTTCTATCGAGCACTTGATTCTAACGCCCCACGTGGTTTCTAATTTATATGCCTGTTTCCTGAAAAGATTGTAATCTCACTTATGTAGGAAGCATTCAATAAGGCTACGGTGAAGCCAGATGAAACAACCCAGGGTTTATGAGAAACCAGAGTTTCCTGCCTCGGAACCCAAGAGTTCATGTCTGGCCCAGGATCTCTCTACAGCAGCCCCCTTGCAGCTCTGAGCCTGCCTTTCCACCCATTCAGCCACCTCACCCTGCTATTAAATCATTTATTATTATAATAACACCTTGAGTCTCAGTAATGCTTTTAATCTAAGGTCTCAAAGTATCTAACAAATACAAATTAATTCATCTTCACACTCCCCCCCACTAGGATGGGAGAATGGAGTTGCTCTCCCTAGTTTATGGGTGAGAAAACCAAACAACCTAGAGTGAAGATGACTCACGAGGATCCAGTGCAGGGTTTCTCGTCCCTTCACCTCCTTCTGAATGAAAATTTCAAATCCCAGAGACAAAGGCTATTGAGTTTTCACAATAAAGGACATTTCCAAACTGTCATTTCAGCTGCTCTATTGTGGACCTCAGGAAAGGGAGGGGTGTAAACACAGGAGATAGGTCCCCAGGGGCTATGTTCCCTGGCTTTGAGGAAGAGCCTTGGCTTGCTGCTGCTGACAGAGAATTCATCCCCAAACATGGAAGAAATCCCTCTTGAAAGAGACGCTATTACATTATTGCAGTGCCTTCAGAGTTGAATTTTTGTAATGTTTCTCAAAGTGTGGTAGAGCCTAGCATGGACAAGGCTCTGGGTTTCAAGCCCAGAACCACAGAAAACAAGAAAGAAAAACAAAAAACAAAAACCCTCACAGCATCAAACTCTTATGTATTAAAAGAGTGAAGGTCTAGGGTTACAGCAGATTGCTTGGGTAACATATAGGAGGGTCTGTGACTGGGACATGATAGTCCTGGCAGGCAGGACTACATAGTGAAACCCGAAGGAGGGAGGGATGGAGGGAAGGAGGGAGGGAGAGAGAGAGAGAGAGAGATGAAAGACAGCTCAAAGATAAAGAGACAACTAATTTTTTAAAATGTGTAAAGGATCTGAATAAACATCTCCCCAAAGAAGCTATACAAATGGTCAATAAACACATGCCAACAGCTTAGCCAAAGATATGGAAATAAGAAACAGTGAAACACTGCTTCATCCACGAGGATGCCTGTAATCAGTGAGTGTCCTTGAGGACAGGAAGAAACTGCAACCCTCTCACACTGCTGGTGTATCCATTTTGCAGAACAATCTGGCCATTCTTCAAAGGTTAAACATAGATTTGCTTTATGACCACAATTCCAGTCCCAGGAATGTACCTAGAGAAACGAGAACACCTGTCCACACATAACTGTAGACATAAATGATCATTGCAGCATTATTCCTATCAGACCCACAATAGAATCCCCAAGGGCCCTCAACCACTGATAGTAACAGAGTGTCATGTAGAATACAATAGAATGAAGTTTCAGTTCCTGGGTGAACCTGAAAGGATATTGCTGAGAAACCAATCATAAGAGACCAGATATTGTATAGCTCCATTTATGAGAACTGTCCAGAATAGGAAGTTGGAGGGAATGAGGAAAACTGCTAACCAGTCCAGGACTCTAAAATATTGTGACAATTACACTATTATAACTGTTGAGTTGCAGTTTTGTGTTGGGAATTGCACCCATGCATATATCTATGCACCAAACATAGATTCTCTCACATGAGTTACACAGTAGCCAGAACCGTACATTTTAAATTAGAATTTAACCAGATGGGTCAGGGTGGGTTTTTTTTGGGGGGGGTGTCATTATTGTTGTTGTTTGTGCTGGGGGTTGAACCTAGAGTCTTGTACTTACTAGGAAAGTATGCTTCCACCTAGCTATATGCCTGGTCTTTGGGCTTTTATGTTGAGATAGAGTCTTACTAAGTACCCAGGCCTGGCTTGAGCTTACTTAAGGCTGTGATCCTCCTGCCTCGGCTTCCTGAGTAGCTAGCTTATGCCACCAGTCCCAGTTCCACACTGTTCTGGGATTTCTGGAGTTAAGGGACCTCTTGCCTCCAGCCTCCTTTATAAGTAGTTACGTCCATCTCTCTATTAGCCAGGGTTCTCTAGAGTAATGGATCTCAACCTTCCTAACACTACGACCCTTTAATACAGTTCCTCATGTTGTGGTGACCCCCAATTATAAAATTATTTTCGTTGCTACTTCATGTTAGGTTTTTGCTTAAATTAGAAAGAAAGAATGGGCACAAGATGAGACATGAGACTCTTAACCAGTTTATTATATCATGGAGAGCTAGTGAGAGAGAAATAGAAGAGAGGAGGAAAAGAGGCAGAGAGAGAAGTGAAGAGAAGAGAGAGAAGAGACCATAAGTGGGCAGGGATCTGTCTTTTAAAGGGGTCCTCTACACCTGCATACAGACATAGTTCCCATGGAACCCTGGGCTGACCAGGGTACTGCCTGAGTGGATTCTGCCAGGTAACAGGGGCAGGCCAGCATAATGCCTGAACCTTTCAATCCCACCTGTACTTATTATTAAAAATGTTGGGTGTTAGGCATGGCAGATTAAGGAATAAGGGTGCCAAATACTCTCAAGACTGCTTCCTGCTGATGTGGGGGGCATTGATCATCTTTGGGGGACCTGAGAAGGCTGGGATGCTGTCATGTCCTGGGGTATCTGGTTGCTCCATTGAAGTCCAGTCTGTATGGAACTCTGGCACCTCTTTGACCTGGAAAGATGTTGGCAGAGCAGAGGACAAGGCTAAGTTTAGGAAAAAAAAATCTTTTCTTAGGTCCTGGTACTTGAGGGGAGGATTGTAAGATGAGGGAGGGGTTCCCGAGGTGTCCCAACATGAGGGAAGGGAGTCCTGGGACCAGGGAAAGATTGAATAATATTTATTTGGAGTGAATCTGACCTGTTTGTTTGGATCCAATTCAGCTCCCTGGAACTTACAAGAATCCTTAGAGTTTGTAGAAACATAAGTATTAGACACATTAGCAGCATATTCATGTTAGAAGCAACTTGGCTAAAGCATTAACATTTTAAAATTGACAATGAAAAGCATCTTCATCTTGACCTTGTAGTTATGATCGTATAGTGGTATTATAGAACTTTACTATGAACAGTAGCATGAGAAAGAGAGAAATCCAGAACATATTTCATTCTTTTTAATGTCTCAACTCACTTTATCATCACTTAAGCCTTTTTATCCTCAGACCTTCATAACTTTAATTCATACACCTTACATTACCATCTTAGACCTTTCCATCCTCAGACCTTTATACCTTACATTCTTAGACCTTCATAACTTACATTTTCCTATCATCACATAGATAGACCCTAAAATACCTGTTCCTGAAATCTGTTTTGCTTTAAGCTGGCAAGACTACCAGTCGTCAAAAACATCAGAGTTCTTGAGAAGGATAAGATTTTACCTGAATTAATGATTAAAGAATAACAGAGATTTGCCAGCAGGCTGTATGGACAGTCACCCCAAGGTCCTCCATCCATGGTTGTGGGCTGCACAGCATATGTCTTCTTGCGGGACACCTGCCTTCTTGCTGATAGCATGGGACTTGTGGATTGGGAACTATAGGAAGACTCGCTTACCGTTGACCCAAGCAATGAGGGGAAAGTCGATTCCACTGTCCTCTTGTCCACAGTCTGGAGTGCTTTGTAGCAGTTGAGGTGAAGGGCAGGGTTGCTCAGTGACTAGCTTTGTCACTGACTCGAGATGAAGTTTCTTCAGTGCCCATCAGTCTTCTTGGAGGAAATGGGGTGGAGCCAGCAGCTGGCCTATCTCTCTGTTATAAAAAGCTTCTTTATAAAATATTTTAAATGCTGATGGGCATTGGTGGTGAGTGCCTTTAATCCCAGCACTCGGGAGGCAGAGACAGGCGGATCTCTGTGAGTTCAAGCCCAGCCTGGTCTACAAGAGCTAGTTCCAGCACAGCCTCCAAAGCCACAGAGAAACCCTGTCTCGAAAAACCAAAAAAAAAAAAAAAAAAAAAAAAAAAATTTAAATGCCATTTTCTCTAGATCTCTGAGCATTTGAGAGCTGTCTGTTTAGTATCTTAGCAGTCAAAAATTTGCCTTTAGTTAGAGAAAAATCCCCCTTTGTAATAAAAAGCTGTACCTTTGTGAACGGCTTACAGGATGGACTGAGTGGAATTCAGTGCCTTACAATAATAATTCAAAGCCTGTGGCCCCCAGCTTCCCCAAAACAACTGAAAAGGAAGGTTCATAATTAACTCTTAGAGAGGGCTGTGGCCTCTTGGAGGGAAATGGTCCCTCCTTTATTGATAGCTTCCTCTGTTCTTGGTGTCAGAAAAATGTCACATCAGAAAGGGGAAGAGGCTGTTGGGGAAGGGAAAGGAGGACAGTCCCACGTACAGCTCACTGCCACCTCATGGGTGTCTGAAGGAAATACGCTGTTTGTCTTTGTGTCTGAAACAGAGGCGTTTGCCAAACACTTGCGGTTTTTCAAGAAGCAGGGAGCCCGTGTGAACCACTTTTGGAGACCACTTATGTTCACTTCCTTATCAGTAGATAAAAGGGCCTAGTCAGCACTCACAACACCTGAGACAGAGAGTTGGCACCCAACACATCAGCCTTCGAGGCGCTGGGCTTGCTATATACACAACTTGCTGGTGTTCATTCCCTGACTTCTGGCCTGTGGGCTGCTATTCTGTCTGTGTGACTGTGTATAGATAGACAAGCTGTACCTTGTGAATGGGCATCTGGGGTAGACCTACTGGGTGAGATGGTATTTTGAGTTGTTTGCAGTGACTTCTGGATCCTTCTGTACCTGAGCTTTTCAGGCATGGGGTTCATAGGAATCACTGGAAAATTTCTTTCTTTTTTTACTCTTTCCATTTTTTCATCATTCTTTTATTTTACATACCAAGTTTCCCCTCCTTCCACTCCTCCTGTTCCCTTCACTGGAAAATCTTCAATTCAGAGCGATGCAGATCTGCATTCTTTTTGTTGTTTTGTGGGTGTCTGATAGGTCTCATGTAACCATGAGCCTTGAGCCCCTGTGCCTCCTGCACTGACTTTCTGAGAGCTGAAAGTACTAGCATGCACATGACGCCCAGCTTTAGAATGTATATTCTTTGTTTGTTTTTAATTTGTTTGTTTGCTTTGGTGTTTTGAGACAGGGTCCCTGTGTATCTCTGGCTGGCCTGCATCTCGCTCTGGAGACCAGGCTGACCTCAAAATCAGAGATCCACCCGTCTTTGCCTCCTGAATGCTGGGATTAAGGTGTGTGCCACCATGCCTGGCTCGGTATGTGCATTCCTCAAATAGGATTTTCTTTTTTTAATTATGTGTGTGTATAGGCAACTGCAGAGGCCAGAAGTGCTAGAGTCCCTTGCAGCTGGAGTTACTGGTGTTTGTGGGCTTCTCCATGTGGGAACTGGGAACCAAACTCTGCCCTCTGTAAGAGCAGTAATGCAGTAACGCTCCTAACAACTACTGAACCATCTCTCCAGCCCCATAAAAATTTATTACATTTATTTATTTATTTGGTGGGGCGCACATATGTGCCTGTTCACACATGCTTACAATCCCCTAACCCCCCAAAAGCTAAAAGGGCCTTACTAGTGAGGCCTCCTGACTTTGGAGTGAGTCTGGCTGTTACATTAAATCAGACAAAGGAGTTCCAACTGGATTCACATGCACTTCTCAATCCTCAACACCTTAGTGAGCAGCAGGGCAGGGCAGGGCAGGTCTTCCAGGGACTCTACAGTATCCTTCCAAAACAGTGAACAAGAGCTTAATTACCAGGTAATTGCCCAGTTGCTTGCAGAGGGAAGACAGCTCTCCTTGACTATAATTGGGGCTGTGTTTTCCTCACTGGCCTGTGAAAAAGGCCTGGCTCTCTCCTGTCTTTACAGAGATGGCTGAGCAGTCAAGCCTGCAAACCCACAATGCTCACTCTGCATACCCTTCTCTTGGTCTCTGCACCAGACCATACAGGAAACATGAGTTGGTTATAACCACTAAAGTACTGTGGCCCAGTCCCTAGAGTCTCTAAGATCATCATCAGCTTGTCTAGGAAAGTGGGGAATAAACACAGGGGTGGGTGGCATAGCTGAGCATTTCCACCTGCACAGTGACAAGACTCACAGGCTGTCCTATCCTTGGCTGCCAGGTGCTTCTACCGAAACCGACTGCTGCTTCATGTGGGACCAATCACCTTGCCTTTGTCATCCCTTGTTACTCTCCTGTGTGTAATGAGGCTGCTTTCCTCTCATCATTATAGAATTTTCAGGGTCTCTTTCAGTCTTGAAAACCTTGGATTCTGCCATATTAAAACGATGTAGCTCAGTTAGTAGAGTTACCTTATCATGCAAGAGGCTCTGTGTTCCATCCCCAGCACCACAGAAACCAGGCTGTAATTTCAGTACCAGGAGATGGAGGTAGGAGACAGGAGGATCAGAAGGCCAAAGTCACCCTTGAATTTTTGGTCATCCTGGGCTTTATGAAACTCTGTCTCATAGAAAGAAAAAGGGAGGGAGGGAGGGAGGGATGGAGGGAGGGAGGGAGGGCAGATGTGAGAGACAGAGACCAAACATGGAATCTAGAAGGTCAGGTCACGTATCCCATGTCACATAATCCTTGATGGCAGGGCAAAAGACATAAACTCAGACCTCTCTGTAGCTTAATCCTGTGTTTTTAGCCACCAAAACTGCCTACCCCTGGCCTTAGACATCCAGCTAATAGGCTAAGGCAAGGGTAGTGGGAGCAAACTTCAACAAATTAAACCCCAGAAAGATACATCTTATTCTGCTGTGTCCAGTTAATGGAGTTTGCGTACCTCTGTCTACACCCAATAGTGAGTAACAAACGCATCCGGGGCTTGGTAAGAGAATGAATGACAAAAGGAGAATGAAATGTGTATTCAGGGTCATAAAGCTCAGAAGGGAAGAAAAAGCAAAAAGACTCAGAACACACACATGAGGCTCCCAAGCCAGCAACAGCTGTCACCCAAAAGTCCACTGCTGCGACTTGGAGAATGTGATGGAGCAATGCTGAGGGTACCAAGCACCGCTGAGAGGACATCAGATCTCCTGGGCTTGGAGTTATAGGTGTTTATAGGAGCCATTGTGTGGGTGCCCAGAACTGAACTTGGGTACTCTGGAAGGGCAAGTGCTCTTAATCCCTGAGCCATCTCTCCACCGCCCCCTCACTGCACTTCCACAGGATTCTTTTTGCAGTTTAGTTTTTGCTCTATAAGGTAAATGGCTAAGGTGCCTATTAACATGTCAATGCTGATCAATGCTTACAGCCAGGCCACGCTCTCTCAGCAGGGCAGGGACCTGTTATGGAGTCCTAGCTCCTCTCAAAATTTCTCATACACATCCCCACTCCCTCCTCTCAACCTCTCCAGTCCCTTGAGCTTCCCTTCCCCTCCCCCAGCTTGTTTTTCCTATGTAATCTAGCTGTTTTTACCATGTGTTCTCTTGGTTCTTTTCTTGGTCCTCAGCTCTTTCCTTGGTTCACTTGCCCTCTTTCCTCTCTCTCTCCTGTCATGGCCCGTTCTATTCTGCTGGCCATCTTCAGTCTGGACCCTTCCAGATGCCTCTGGCCCTGCTCTCCCTCGTATCTACAGTAAACCTTCTCTGCAACTGCACCTGGAAGTTATTTCCTCATTTTCATTCAGTAAGACTCAAACCCAGGGCCTCATACAGGCAAGCTAAACCCTCCACCTCTTCTCGTTGAAAGTGGGCTCCTCCTGCTTCAGCTTCTTGAGAAGGTGGGGTTCTAGGCATGCACCCCCACACCCTGCTAGCTCTATTCCTTGAGCAATCCATTTAAAATCTCCATACCTCAATCTGGAAGTGAAAACATTGGTAGGGCGTTTAGCAGCAGTTCCTAGCTAATAATGGCTTGCTGTTGCTGTTTGTCTGGTTGGCTGGTTTTCTTTTTAAATTTCAGATCACAAGGGCTGGGTTGCCAAGCCCAACCGAAATATTCTAGTTTCCTTATTGCAGAGATTTGACTAGCCAGAAGATACCCTCATCTTCCTCAGTTAATAGGTGTGGCTCTCCTGGGGAACTTCAGTTCATAGTTATGTATCTAAGAAGGAAGGTACTTACCTAGCCATCCAACCAGCCAGCCACACATCCATCAATCCATCAATGCATCCCGTAGCCATTTGTCAGCTGTCCTCATTACCGGGACTTGTACACTTAGTCTAAGGCATGATATTGCTCCAGGGGGGTAAGCAAGTAACCAAACCAAATAATAAGTTCCAAAACAAATAGAAAAGATTTTCCAAACTGTATTTTCTGTGTGAGTGTTTATTATTGTACCTGGAGGAAAGAAAGCTATTCCAGCCCCGCCCCCCAGGTTTAACAGTGACTCCGAAGGCATGCATTTGCTTTCCGAAGCACAAGATTGTGTTTATCTCAAGGCTCTTCTCAGCACTCAAGAGGCTTTTGAATTATTTTTAAATAGCTGAGTGTTGTCAATCCTGGGTGTTTTTAGATTGGGGGAGAATGTCTGGGAAATGGCTGACTGTCACTCAGTCTCGCTCTGGTGGGAGAAGCCCCATAGGGAAATTAATTCTAAATGAGACTCTTAAGGAATCCCACTCTTAAGAGTGTGATTCTGTCAACACTCAACACCTGGCAGCTCATGACATCAGCGCAGCCTCGGTTGTGAACGCAGGCATGCTAGTTCTTCATACCGCACATGCCCATATACCCTGCAAGACTCACAGGCTGCGTGCTTGAAATGCAAGGCTCTTACAGAGTTTTTTGCTCCCATAGAAACATGAGAGCTTAACTATAGAAAAGAAAGGTCTCTATTATTTTCCCACCCTCCTCCTTCAGCATGGAGTATCAACTTAGTATGTCTTTAGGTTTTATTGTGTTCCAAAGTTTAATTCTAAAAATCACTGTTTGAAGACTGGAGATGTAGCTTGGTGATACATCACTTCCCTAGCATTTGTGAGGTCATAGGTTCAATTCCCAGTACCACAAAACGAAACAATCACAAAATTATTGTTTGAGTAACTGACATGAGTTTCATTTAAAAAAAAAAATTAAATGGAGAGGGCTGGATGACGGCTCAGGCAGTCAAGAACACTGGCTCCTCTTCCAGGACCCAGGCTCAGTTCCCAGAACCCACTTGGCAGCTCATAACCATCCATAACTATAGTTCCAGGGAACCTGACTGCTCCCTCCTCTGACCTCTGAAGGCAGAAGGCACACACTTAGTTCACATGCATACATGCAGGCAAAACCTTCATACACATAAAATAAAAAATAAAACTTTGAGGGGAGAGGTTTCAAGATAAGGTTTCTCTGTATAGTCCCAGCTGTCCTAGAACTTGCTCAGTAGACCAGACTGGCTTCAGAGAGATCCACCTGCCTCGGCCTCTGCCTCTGCCTCTGCCTCTTGTGTGCTGGGATTAAAAGTATGTGCCACCATCAGCTGGCTGAAAATAAATAAAACTTTGAAACAGAGGCAGGTGGATGGATCTCTGAATTTGGGGCCAGCCTGATCTACAGAATGAGTTCTAGGACTGCCGGGGCTACACAGAAAAACCCTGTCTCAGGAAGAAAAAAAAAATCAAAATTAAGGGAAAAAATTTAAGTCATTAAATGAATTTGGCTTGGGAGTAGAACAAAATTCCTAACAATTTCTGAAATAGCGCTAAACAAACTTCTGCCATTTTGTACCACCTAGTCATGCAAAGTGGCATTCTCAATAATAACTGTTTCACAGAGAAACCATGTCTTGAAAAACAACAGCAACAACAAAAGTAAGCACAACCCTCTTATTAGTATGGAATTTTACATCATCTTTAATAAATGCCAAAATTATATGTGTACCAAAGAATTATTTCAAAATTAATTTCTCTATGGTTTATCTTCAGAAAATGATTTATCTGTTTTATATATCCATACACCTAGAATCATATAAAAAATTCCTTAGTTTGTGAAAAGGAGTCACAAGTGGGAAAAAATTAAGAAGCCTGATCTAAAGAAGGGTTGACATGAATCAAAGTAAGAAGTGACAGAGGGGCTATGACAGCAGCTTCCCCGGTTGGGAAAGACAGCTCTGAGCTCCACACAGCTGATTCCAGCACCCGCCCTTCCTATCTTCTGGCTCCTTCCCTTCCTTAACTTCATTCTCTGATATGAGTCCTGGCATGGGACCAAGCTTTAACACAGGAATGCAGTTGATTGTCATCAGGCACTTGAATACCATGCTTGTCTTTCATCTAAGGAGAGCTGGAAGCAACTTGTCTCTAGTTGTTCCCACACTGTGACATCCCAGCTGTTTTCTTTCTTTCTTTCTTTTTTAAAGATTTTATTTATTATGTATACAACATTCTGCTTCCATGTATATCTGCACACCAGAAGAGGGCACCAGATCTCATAACGGATGGTTGTGAGCCACCATGTGGTTGCTGGGAATTGAACTCAGGACCTCTGGAAGAGCAGTCAGTGCTCTTAACCTCTGAGCCATCTCTCCAGCCCCCCAACTGTTTTCTACCTTAAGATAATATTCCATACCTTTTCTGACCCCCAAACATTCATCCAGGTCTGTTATGTGCCAGACATTGCACTGGCCTCCTGTCAGGGTGTTGTGTGACAAAACTTTTCCTGGGGAGATGCAACACACATGTCTACTCACTCCAGGTAGGGAGCCTATGACTCACCAAAGTGTCACCAAAATTCAACTTCACTGAGTTTGACAGGGTTACTTAGAGGAATATGGGTGAAGAGTTACTTAAAAGAGCAGAAATGGTAGATTAAGGTGGCGAACGTCTTTAATCCCAGCACTGGGGAGGCAGAGGCGGGTGGATCTCTGGGAGTTCGAGGCCAGCCTGGTCTAAAACCATACACAGAGAAACCCTGTCTCAAAAAATCCAAAAGTGTGGGGTGGGGGGAGAGCAGAAATGATTCAAAGACAGCAGCATCAACAAAGCCTACCCAGCTCAAGTGACAGATTGCAGACGCTGGGAACCTTTCCAAGTGACTCTGGGCTAAACCTTTTCCAGGCATCTCAGGCTGGTTTCTGCTTCTTCTAGGAAGCTCACCTGAAGCCTTAACTAGTCTTTTTGGGGGGGGGCAGGGGGGGGTTCGAGACAGGGTTTCTTTGTGGCTTTTGAGGCTGTCCTGGAACTAGCTCTTGTAGAACAGGCTGGTCTCGAACTCACAGATACCAGCCTGCCTCTACCTCCCAAGTGCTAGGATTAAAGGCATATGCCACCACCACCCAGAGCCTTAATTATTCTTTATCAATAAAAAATCAGGAGTCAGATATGGGAGGAAGAACCTGAAAGATCAGAGAAGCAGGGGAACAGGCACCTGTGACTTCATACCTCTTCTGTTCCTTCCTCCAAAAAGGCAGACATTCTCTCCCAGTCCTGCCTTACTACTTACTTCCTGTCTCCTATCTGTCTACAGTCCTCCAAACTTCTATGGTTAATTTTGGTCAGCCAGTGGCTAGCTCTGCCTTCTGACTCCAAGAAAGCTTTATTTGTCAGAACACAATCAAAATATCACACAACACTCAGCCTCTCTGTGTCTTTGCAGATCGGCTTGTTTATTCTGGGAGGAAGGAACTAGTGAATCTGATTAGTTTCAGGGACTTCCTGAAGCTGTTCCTACTTGAGGAGTTACCCTGCAGATTGAAATGTTGCAGTCTCAGAGGAAACTGTTACCCAACACAGAAACAAAAAAGCATATGCTGTATGTCTGACCTTGACCTGGGGATTTTTACTGGGAACAGTGAAATCTTTAAAGTTTCAATGGAGGCAAGGGAAGCAGGTATCTTTGATAATTGAACTAGAGGGCAGAGGGTAGGGAACTCACTGCATACATGGTTGGGAAAGCCTTTAGAGGCAAAGGGCTCTAAACAGAGGGCACACCTTTAATCCCAGCACTTGAGATGCAGAGGCAGGTGGATCTCTGTGTTCGTGATCAACCTGGCCTACAGAGTGAGTTCCAGGACAGCCAGGACTACAAAGAGAAACCTTGCCTCAAGAAAATTATTTTATGTGTTTTGACCTGATGCTCTCACAGGTCAAAAAAGGGTATTCAATACCCTGTGATTGGTGTTACCAAAAGTTATAAGCTACCATGTTGGTACTGGGAATGGAACCCAGGCCCTCTGGGAGAGCAGCAAGTACTCTAACTTTTGAGCCACTTCTCCAGCTAATAACTAGGCTTTCACAATGATGGAAATTTAGTAAGCTGAAGAGGAAAAGAATTATCAGGAGCAGAAGATAGCATTAGGAAGGAAAATCTATGGTCAATACTAGTCTCTGGATCGTACATTTCCATCTGCCCATTCCTTACAAGTTGTGGTGGTTTGAATGAGAATGGCCCCCATAGGTTCATGTTTGAGTGCTTGGTCCCCAGTTGGGAGAACTGCTTAGGAGGGATTAAGAGGTGTGGCCTTGTTGAAGGAAGTGTGTCACTGGGGTGAGCCCAGTGACCTGCCCCTCTCCTCTGTCTCTGTCTCTGTCTCTCTCTCTTGCCGCCATGCTTGTGACTCAGGATGTAAGGTCTCAGGTACTGCTCCAGGACCATGCCTGCCTGTAGACTACCATGCTTTCCACAGTGATTGTCATGGACTCACCCTCTGGAAACTGTAAGCAAGCTCCCTATTAAATTCTTTCTTTTGCAAGTAGCCTTGATCATGGTATCATGGTATCTCTCCACAGCAATAGAACAGTAACTATGGCACAGGTCTTTTGATAAGGACTTGAACTTGGTCTCTAAGCAAAGGTTTCCCCTCTGTCACCCCCAAGTGACTGTATGAAGGTTTGTTTGGTTACAAGTGACAGGGGCTCAACTAAAACTAAACTGAGAAGGAACTTGTCCAAATGTGGAGGCACTGGCACATGCAATTAGGAACAACGGGTGCTGGGGTCTATGAGACAAGGCAAGGCTCTCCTGTCTCCATTTTCCTACTCTACTGAAATTCGCTCAACCCAAGCTTGGATTGAGAGGCAAGGAAGTCAAGCCTTCCTCTGATCTTAGTAACCCAGCAAGACGAAGGGAAGTCTCCCCCTGGTTCCCAAGACTGTTGGGGTTGGTTAAGGGTGCTTACTGATCTTCCAAAGAACTGAGGGCAGTTCCCAGCACTCAAATGGCAGCTCACAAATGCCTGCAACTCCAGCTAAAGGGGAGCTAATACCTGAGGGCACCCGCACAGTCCTCCAAGGGAACCAACCAATAGTCTCCAACCTGCGTGGTCACCTGTAAGACTCACATACTGCATACAAAGTCACGTAAGCATACATACACATAAATAAAAAGACATTTTTTAAGAAAAAAATAGTTTCAACTTGACAGGATTTGAATCTTCTGGGAGACCAACTTCTGGACACATCTGTAAGGGAGTTTCTGGATTGAGTTATCTGGGTTTAGGGGAAAGATCTGTCTTGTGAGTGAGTGTCACCATCCCATAAGCCAGGTGCCCTAGATTAAGGAAAACTGAGATAGCAAGTGGACACTGCCTGCAGAGGTGACCACTGCCTGCAGAGGTTGTGTGACCACTGCCTGAAGTTCCTGCCACACCGATTTTTTTTTCCCACTGTACCTCAAACTGTGAACCCAAATAAATCCTTCATGAGTCTCTTTGATCAGGTATATATATCATCACAGCCTCGAGAACGCACCTAAAACAGCAGGCAAAATAGATTCTCTGTCAGTCCTGTGAGTCATGCTGAGTTGTTCTGGAACTCAACACCTATCATAGATCCTGTAGATAGACCCTGGTCTGTGCATCCTCAAAAACCTGGTGGCCAGGAGTTCTCCTTTGAGGGAAACATTGGATTACTAGGGGGACATATGAACTTGTCCCAGGCCACTGCAGAAGGATTAGCCTATGGATCAGCATCCAAGGAGATGTGATGTTAGGATGAGAAGACCAGGTAAGGCTGGTAGACTGTCTCTTCTGGCAAAAATCCACTAGGCAGGCTTGGTGATCAGTCAGTGAGCAGAGCAGAATGCCCACCATCAGGCAGAATTCACTTAGAAGATCTGGAGGCTTCTGGACTGTAGGTGTCACTCTCAGGAAGAGCAACCTTCAGAACCTAGGTTGCCTGGGGTTCATACTGACTGATGAGGTGAGGTGTTTTCCAACTGTTCACCTCTGCTTTTGAATCTCAGTGGACAGTGAGCTCTGGGCAACTGGCTGGATGACGGTGGCAACTATCAAACACTTCAGATAGAACTGCAGAGGAAAGCCCAGAGTACCTGCTGACAACGACATGCTGTGGATCTTTCCATGCAATGGGAATGTTCTGTTTCTGCAATGTCCATTACAGTAGCCACCACCACATGTGACTATCAGGCAGTTAAAATGTGGGTTCAGCCAGGCGGTGGTGGTGCATGTCTTTAATCCCATTACTCAGGAGGCAGAGGCAGGCGGATCTTTGTGAGTCTGAGGCCAGCCTGATCTACAAAGAGAGTTCCAGGATAGCCAAGGCTACACAGGGAAACCCTGTCTTGAAAAAGAATTTTAATAAATAATAATGTTTTAATAAATTAAAGGTCAGCCTCAGCACACTAGTTTGAATCCATGCTGGGCTTCTGGGCTTCTTACGTAAGACCCTGCTGTCTCAAGAACTAAAACCCAAACAGAAACACACAGCCAGGCAGTGGTGGCTCAGACTTTAATCCCAGCACTTGGGAGGCAGAGGCAGGTGGATCTCTGTGAGTCTGAGGCCAGCCTGGTCTACAATAGCCAGGACTATTACACAGAGAAACCCTGTCTCAAAAAACAAAAACAAAGAGAGAGAGAGAGAGAGAGAGAGAGAGAGAGAGAGAGAGAGAGAGAGAAACATACAAATGCACACATGCATACACACAGAAACTAAGGAACTGAATTTGTCTTTATATTTAGTTGAAACAAATAGCCATACACCACGTGTCTGCTAAACCATGTACAGCTAATGAGCACATAGCAGACACTAAACCTCAGGCAACATCCTTCCTCCACTCACCTCCAGGCCTTGAAAGGAAAAAAAGTGGGATAAATTGGAACACAACATCCTCATTGGTGGTTGATGACAGGAAAGGCAGGTGGTGTAGACTGGGAAACGAGGAAGACCCCAAGTGTCAACTTCCTTCCTAGTCACAGATACAAGCTGCTGAGCCCTGGCAACTGTCACCCAGCTTGGGGAGTCACTACCTACAAAAAGGACTTCACCAAAAGTCATCTGAGGCTACCAGGTGGCCATAAAGCCACTGTCCAATGAGGAAGGAAGGAACTCCCACCCCTCCCAAAAGCCCCAGAGAGGACACAACGCCCTCCATCCTGAGCATGGAGACTCCATATCCCAAACTTGTCCCTCACAGTGGAAAGTATCTTCTGTGGTGTCAGAGGACCTCAGGTCATGAGTCCATTAAGTCAAGTCCCTGCAGGATGTCAGTTCCACAAGTGTTGATTGCATGCTTTCCAGGTCATCGGAGAAAAAGTGGAACTTATATAATTTCCTGTCCAAGAACAAGCTGTCACCTCACACAGTGGGAAGCCGTCCAGCCAGATAGCTGGAGGCTCCACTCACAGCCTTCTGTCTAGAAAGGGACCTGCCATGTTCCCACAGCCAGCGCTGAAGTACCTGGCTTTCAATAACTCAGGAGACCCAAACTAGCTCTGCACATGAACACCAAGGAAAGCCTCATGATTTTTTATTTACGTAAGTTTAAATTTTAATTAAAATTAAATTTGAGGACCAGGAATGCATGCTTTTAATCCCAGCCCTGCAGAGGCAGAGGCAGACAGATCTCTATGAGTTCCAAGCCAGCCTGGTCTACACAGAGTTCCTGGATAGTCAGGGCTGTATAGCCAGGGGTTGGTGGCACACACCTTTAATCTCAGCACTTGGGAGGCAGAGGCAGAAGAATCTTTGTGCATTCAAGGCCAGCCTGGTTGGTCTACAGAGTGAGTTTCAAGATAGCCAGGGCCACACAGAGTAACCTGTTTCAAAAAATCAAAGAGAAAGAGAGACCCCATATCAAACACAAAAAATTGCTTTAATTTGAATTTAATTTTTTTTAATTTAAAAAAAATAAGCTCATGGGGAAAAGAAGTAGAATGGTTATGCCCATGAAGCTCCCAGCTCGATACTCCCAGAAGCCAGTCAAGGACATAGGTTGGAACAGGCAGGGCTGAAAGAAACCATGGCAGAGACTCATGGATCACAAAGAGGACCGTATGCCAGGCTTACACCAACTTGGTCTTTTCAATGCACTTTCTGTATTACCCCATGACTCCCATATCAAACTTCTTCAAGCTTCCAGAGCCAACCATCTCAAGAGGTAACTGAGTAACTGGCTATCAAGAACGTGAAGGTGGAAAGGGGTTCATGTCTTAGCTCATAGGAACTTCACACAAGTTCTGGGCTCTTTTGATGCTGTTGCTTTTGATGTTTGTTTTATTTTTGTACAGAATGACACTATTTGGTCCAGACTAGCTTTGAACCCATGATCCTTTTACATCTATCCTCTGAGTGCTACTGTTACATGCATGTTCCACCACATTCTAGTTTTTTGTTTGTTGTTTGTTTTGGTTTTTCGAGACAGGGTTTCTCTGTAGCTTTGGAGGCTGTCCTGGAACTTGCTCTGTAGACCAGGCTGGCCTCGAACTCACAGAGATCCACCTGCCTCTGCCTCCGGAGTGCCAGGGTTAAAGGCGTGCACCACCACCCTGGGCCTTGGAGTATTTTTTCTAAAGAATTATTTATTTGTATACCTCTGTGTAAGTATTTGCACATGGGTACAAGCCAGAAGAGGGCTCCTATCCCTGTCCTCCTCTACCTCTCCACCTATTTTTTTGAGCCAGGGTCTCTCCCTGGACCTGACGCTTGTGTTTTCTTGGTTGGCTGGAAGGAGGCTAGCTCCAGTAGTCCCATCTTTGCTCCTCTTGGAGCTGATGTTACAGGCATTTTCAAAATGTTCAGTTTGTGGGGTGGGCAGTCAGGATCTGGTCTCTGGCTTCATGAATACGCAGCACCTACTCAACTATGGAGTTAGTCTCCAGATAAGTTCCCACCCCACCCTTTTTGTTTGTTTTAAAGGGGGTGTCATGAAGGGAAGGCTGATCTCAAACTCCTTTTGTGGCTGAGGATGACCTTGAACTTCTAATCCTCTTGCCTTCACCTCCCTAGTGCCTAGATTACAGGTATGTGCCTCTACACCAGGTTTATACAGTGCTGGGGCTTCTTGTATGCTGAGCAAGCACTACCAGTTAAGCTACATCCCCAGCTCTGAATGTTGTCTTAGAATAGCACACAGAGCTTGCACACCCACATACATGACAGGGTTATTCACACAGCCGGGAGGAGGAGACGATCCAAACAATCTTGGCTGTGCATACAATGGAATATCATTCCTGTTGAAATGAAGAAAACCCTGTGGATTCAACATGGGTGAACTTTAGGGACACTGGGGACATCATACTCAGTGGAATAAGCTAGTCACAAAAGACAAATATTGCAGGATTCTGTCTGTATGAGGCATGGAAAGCAGTCAAACTCAGAGAAGCAGAAAGTGGGAAGCAGAAAGAAGAGTTGGTGGGAGGTGGAGATGGGAAATTAGCCCTCAGGGAGTTCAGAGTTGAGGTTTTTTTGTTTTGTTTTTGTTTGTTTTTTTCTGTGTAGCCCTGGCTGTCCTGGAACTCACTTTGTAGACCAGGCTGGCCTCAAACTCAAAGATCGGCCTGCCTCTTCCTCCTGAGTGTGCTGGGATTAAAGGCTGGGAGTTCTAGGGTTTTTTTTTCTTTCTTTCTTTTTTTTTCTTTTTTTTTTTTTTTTTTTTTGGTTTTTTGAGACTGGGTTTCTCTGTGTAGCCCTGGCTGTCCTGGAACTCGCTCTGTAGACCAGGCTGGCCTCAAATTCATGGAGATCCACCTGCCTCTGCCTCCCAACTGCTGAGATTAAAGGTGTGTGACACATGTCTGCCCCCAAAAATGTATTTATTAAAAAATTTTACATGTATGCGTGTTTTGCCTGCGAGTGTATCTGTGCATTACATGACTAGTTAGCAGATGCCAGAAGGTGTCAGATGTCCTGTAACTGGACCTTTGTGAGCCACCATGTGGGTGCTGGGCACCAAATCCAGGTCCTCTGGAAGAGCAGCCAGTGCTTTTACCCTTGGAGGTGTCTCTCCGGCCCCCAATCTTTTATTTTTAGTGATTATAATTTTTAGTCATTTGAGGGTTTGCCATTGTAACTGTAAACAGTGTGCTGATACCTCTTGGTTGGATCCGTTGTTAATGGCCTCCTCACTTGTAGAATGAGAGCACTTACTTACCCTCCACCAAGTGCCAGGATGACAAGCATGCGCAAACAAGCCCAAGCCCGGTTTATGCATTTCTGAGGATCAAACCCAGAGTTTCCTGTATGTCAGGCAAACCCTCTACCAACTGAGCCACACTCCAAATCCCTCTACTGCTAACTTCAGTCTGCTCAATATCTACATTTACTACAGTTGATAATGTTTTATCCCATCCAGAGCTTATTGACAATAGGTGAGTTTTAGAAATTGATAAGCATAGTGTTTACCTAAGCACGTAAGCACGAATGACCCTGTCAATGTTCCCTCTCTATGGATCCAGGGCCAGGGCCTGTCCTTCTAGCAGGTACAGGGAGCGGCTGGCCATGCAAGTGCTTGAGGAAGCCGAGGGGCAGGTGTTTAATCTCCACGGATCCCTCAAAGCGAAAACAACAATAAAATCAAGGCTGAGATTATAGACAAGACCTTCCTAAACAAGGTGAAATGCTGCCGTGTGGGACAGTCCCTTGTGATCCACCCAAGTAAAAGTTCACCATCTTTCTGCCTCTCTAATTAGCAGGTTCCGCCTTTGCTGTTAAGCAAAACTCTTCTATTCTACGTGTATTCCCTGGAGGGCCACCCGTTTTATCAGATCGCTGTCTTCCTGTGTGTCAGGAAGTGCGAGCCTGCTCAGAAGCACAGGACACCAGGAGCACTAGGCAGGTAGAACCACCATGGCCAGAAAGGGGAGACAGCTCACCCCTGGTTCCCAGCACCCCAGGCAGCCATACTGGGAAGGGTGGCAGCCAACCTTTCTTTATTTCTTCGCTTCCACTCCCATCAGTGCCAGCTGATGTGAGATGGTAGCTGCAAATCCTGAAATGCCGCTGTGTTTTCAGGTGTGCCATGGGTAGCAGCACCTCTCTTACAGGCCTCCACCTGCCCAGAGCCAGTGATGGAGGAGGATGAGTGGTGAAAAGAAAAGCAAGAAGATCTTGGGAGTCAGGGCAGGTTCTCTCATCTGCTTCTAAATTCTGGGATTGGCTTAAGCTGGGCAATGCCCTTGCTTTTTCCTAGCTGCTCATATCACGTGTAAATGTTTTGCTCTGAGCTTTATGCCTGTAGGCTTCCTAAGGTTAGGACCTGCTTGGTGGTCTCTGCTGTAGGCTTCCTAAGACTTCCTGCTTGGTGGTCTCTGTTATACCCTCATCGCCAGAGCTGCACGTGACATGCCTATATGTCTAGCAATATTTGTGACTAAATGAAGCACAGGGGCTCAGATGACAGCTCTTGGGTTTGCAAATGTCTCTCTCTCTCCAGCAGATCTGTATTCCCAGTCCTTCATCCAGACAGGACAACTGTAGCTCACTGAATCCAACTAAGAAGTCTTGAAACAGTTGTCTCTTTTCCACCAAAGCAAGAGTCTTTGGGTTGGTTTTGGGGACTAGAGCCTTTAATCTCAGCATTTAGGAGGTGAAGGCAATCAGATCTCTGTGAGTTCGAGGCCAGCCTGTTCTACAGAGAACAGCCAAGCCTACACAGAGAAACCCTGTCTTGAAAAAACAAAAATAGGCCGGGTGTTGGTGGCGCACGCCTTTAATCCCAGCACTCGGGAGGCAGAGGCAGGCGGATCTCTGTGAGTTCAAGACCAGCCTGGTCTACAAGAGCTAGTTCCAGGACAGCCTCCAAAGCCACAGAGAAACCCTGTCTCGAACCCCGCCCCCCCAAAAAAAACAAAAATAAATAAATGAATAAACAAATAAATAAACAACAGAAACAAGACCAAGTTGCACATTGCCAACATGCCTAGCCAGCCAGTCTCTTATATGGATTCTTTAACTGTAGCTGGTCCCTTCAAATCAACTAGCCCTAACCAGAAATGACCAGGTTGCTGGCTTAGCAAGGGAAACCACAGACTTTTATCAATTTTCTGAGGGGAATGAAATTTGATATCTGACACAAGTCATAGCTCTGGTTTCAAAAGATCTTGCGTGCAAACATCTTGGTGGGCTGATGGACATGACAACCCAGGAACTGTTAGATCCTACCTGTGGTTGTTTTATTAAAGGACTCTTAGAGTTTGTCAGAAACTATGGAGTCTCTCCTACTGGTAGCATCATATCCTGGCCTAATGGTTTGGTTTGTGTCTTAGGATAAGACTGAAGAACTGTAGATATTTGAGAAGCCAAGTAGACACGGGGGGGGGGGGGACCTTACAACCAGCAATCTCCACAACCCTCACAAATTTGTTTCATTGAGCAGCAGGCCAAATTTGCCCTGTATTACAGTTTTGGCCAAGCATTTCTCAAATGATCAACATGTCTTTGTGCAGAACCCAGCAGTGTCTGTCTCCAAGTCAACCTGGGCAATAGTCATAACCCACACACTTTTATCTGAAACACCTAGAAAAATATATATATACCTTAGCTTTGGGACCTCCAAAATCCATGTTTGTTTGTTTGTTTTTTTCCGCCTTTGGTTTTCCGAGACAGGGTTTCTCTGTGGCTTTGGAGGCTGTCCTGGAACTAGCTCTTGTAGACCAGGGTGGTCTCAAACTCACAGAGATCCACCTGCCTCTGCCTCCCTAGTGCCAGGACTAAAGGCGTGTGCCACCACCGCCTGGCGTCAAAATCCATGATTCTTAAGTTAGCTGAGAGTGAGTGAAGTTAGAGTGCTTATTTGGAGTGTCTTTTTGTGTTTGGTAACATTTTCCTGTCATTGTTTGTGTAGCCATCTTGAACCTGAGTAGTTTGGGTTTAGCTTAATCACAATGGTCTTCCACTTGGAAAACATTTTGACTTCGTAATGTAATTTTGGTTTTTATGGCAAAGTTGTTGAGAGGAACAAAGATGACAACATGACATACTTTTAACAGGGAGAGCATTTAGGGTCTAGAGTTGTCTTCTGTGCCCCTTTGGTGGTTACTACCTGCTTCAGCATCCATTTGTGAGAGTATTAGTGGACAAAATCACATTTACAGGGGATAATGTCTATCAAAAATTTTTTTATTATTCGTTTGAAATAGCAAACAAAGTAAACAAATTTCAAATGAATCATTCTCCAAGGATCATGATCTGTGGAGGTGGGGGAGTAAGGCACAGGACAGTTTTTAGAGTACATAGCCATCCCTGGAAAAAGGAAGAAGAATCACTATATCCTGTGTATGTGACAATATCTCCTATTAGAAATACACAAATCTGCAGGGCATTGGTGGCACACACCTTTCATCCCAGCACTCGGGAGGCAGAGGCAGGTGGATCTCTGGGAGTTCAAGGCCAGCCTGGTCTACAGAGCGAGCGCCAGGATAGGCTCCAAAGCAACACAGAGAAACCCTGTCTCAAAAAACAAAAAACAAAACAAAACAAAACAAAAAAAGAAATACACAAATCTGAGTTGGAGAGAGAGCTCAGCGGGTAAACATGTCTGCCACCAAGCCTGAAATCCTGTGTTTGAATCCTGCATCTACATGACAGAGAGAGAACCATCTCCTGAAATTTGTTCAAGACCTCCAAACATGTACTGTGACAAGTGCATGCCCACCCACTTGTGTGAGTGTGCATGCATGCACTCAAGGACGTGCGCGCACGCACGCGTGCATACGCACACGTAAATAAATGCAGTAAGAAATTTAAAAAGGGTAGCAGGGTGGTGCTGGTGGTGCACGCCTTTAGTCCCAGCACTTAGGAGGCAGAGGCAGGCAGATCTCTGTGAGTTTGAGGCCAGCCTGGTCTTCAAAGAGAGCTCTAGGACAGTCTCTAAACCTACAGAGAAACCCTGTCTCGAAAAACAAAATAAAAAAAAATATTAAAATGGGTAGTGGTGGCTGGAGAGATGGGTCAGTGATTAAGAGCACTTGCTGCTCTTACAGAGGACTTGGGTTCAGTTTCCAGCACCCACATGGTGACCAACAATTGTCTGAACTCCAGTTCCAGGAGATCCAACACTCTTATAGCCTCCTCAGGCACCAGGCATGCACATGGTGCACATAGATACATGCAGCCCAAAATGCCAATATACATCGTCATTGTCGTCATTGTCATCACCATCAGAAGAAGAAAAGAAATACAAGAAGTGTGTAGTGGCAATACATGACTTTAATCTCAGCACTTGAGAGGCAGAGACAGGCAGATCTCTGTAAGTTTGAGGCCAGCCTGGTCTACAGAGTTCCAGGACAACCAAGGCTACACAGAGAAACCCTGTCTCGAAAGAAAGAAAGGAAAAAAGAGAGAAGGAAAGAAAGAAACAAGGGAGGGAGGAAGGGGAAGGAAGGAAGGAAGGAAGGAAGGAAGGAAGGAAGGAAGGAAGGAAGAAAGGAAGGAAGGAAGGAAGGAAAGATAAATAAATACAAGGATCTGAGCTGGGGGTAGCGGCACAGGCCTGTAACCATGGCACCAGGAAGGCTAAGGCAGAAACTGGAAGTTTCAAGCCCTGTTTTAGGTATGCATATGTTGAATGTGTGTGTTACTAAAACAGCACATGTATTGTGATCAAGCTATGACAAAAGCTCCCATTGTTAATGACGGATCCACCCTAGTCTCCACACCTTTTCCACCATGTGGACTGTACCCTCTGAACCTTGAGTCAAAATGTACCTAGCCTCCCTTAAAGCATACGTCTGAGTATGCAGCTCTGGGAAAGTGTATTATGAGTGTTAGTTAGAGTACAGATGAGGGCTGGAGAGATGGCTCAGCCATTAAAGGCTAGGCTCATAACCAAAAATAAAGTACAGATGCTCCTTGATTAAGATGGAATTTCATCCTGCTACACCATGGTAAGTCAGCAATATCATAAAGTCAAAAGCCTACCACCTAGTCTACGACCATCACGCTTAGTAGCATAGTACAGGGCACTGATTGCTTCCCCTGGTGGTCCTGGCTGTCTGGAAGCTGTGGCTCAGTGCCATTACCCAACTTCACAAGAGATTACGGTATTGCATGCACTTAAAAATATTTTGGGCTGGAGGGATAGATGAGCAATTTAGAGCACCTACTGCTCTTGCAGAGGACCTGGGTTCAGTTCCCAGAATCCAAAAAGTGCCTACAACTATCTGTAACTCCAGTCCCATAGGATCCAATACACTCTTCTGGCCTCTGAGGCCACTGTACATACATGGTATACAGACATAAAGGCAGGTAAAACACTCCTACTCATAAGATAAGAACAGATTTAAAAGTCTTTTAAAAGTTGCTATTTGACAATTTTATATCCCTCCCACTCCCACTGAAGCCCCTCTTCCCAGTAAGCTGTCACCCACTCTCAAGTTCTTTGTTTTGTTGTACCGTGACTCACTGTATTTAGTCAGGATTGCTTGCATTTGCATAAGTGGGAGGTTATTGAGCAAAGGCAACTTAATCAGCAGTTACTCCACTGAAGAAAATGACTCTCCCCTGTTCAGCAACCATTAACTTCCAATTGCTCCTGAGGGAGGATTAGGGTCTCATGAGTCCTTTCTTCTTCCATGGGTGTTGATGGAGTTGGTCACGTGCAGATCCTATGCTGGAAACCACAGCTGCTGTGACTTCATTAACACAACCTCTACATCATATCTAGAAGAGAGCATGTCGCAGCACTCGTCCCGATGCCCCAGATCTTATGTTTTTCTGCCCCCACTTTCTTGATGATCCCTGAGCCTTAGAGAAGTTACTTTTCTACTGCTGTAAAGAGACACCAGTACCAAAGCAACTTATAACAAGGAAGAGTTTATTTGGAGTTTACAGTTTCAGAGAGTTAAAGTTCGTGATCATCAGAGGCAGGAAGCATGGCAGCAGACAGGCAAGAAAGATGCTAGAGTGGTAGCTACGAGCTTACAACTTGAGAAACATAGCCACAAGGCAGAGAGGTGGGGGCTAGGAATGGCAGGAGTCTTTCGAAACCTCAAAGTCCACCCCCAGTGACACACCTCTTCCAACAATGCTTCCTAATCCTTCCTAAACAGTTCTACCCATTGGGGACTGAGTATCCAATCAAATATTTTACTCTATGGAGTCCATTCTCCCTCAAACCACTGTAGAGGGTGATAGCAAGGCTCTGTGTAGGGCTAAGCACTCAACAGTTTCTAATTCTCAGCAATTTGACTTGTATAAGTATTTGCATTAACTGTCACCCAGTGCAAAGAGAAGATTTTCTGGCCAAGGCTGAGAGCAGCACTAATTTGTGAGTCTAATAAATATTTAGAAGGCAACTTGACAGCATAGCCATTTGGCAAAACAAAGTAGTAGGTCCCCTCCCTACACAGAGCCTAGGTCTTCCCTAAGCCTTTTTGACAGGTTGGCAGTAACCACATTTCTAAGTTCAGATTTTACTGAAAGAGCACTACTTTTGTACCATTGTAAAGCTGGAAACTCCAAGTTGAACCATCAGATGTCAGAGGCTGGCTGGAATTGTACTTCAGTGGTTAATAGTTTACTATTATGTGCAGGGTGCTGGGTTCTACATGCGCGCGCGCACACACACACACACACACACACACACACACACACACACACACACTGTCTATAAAGCACTCATGAACAGTGGAATGTGTGGCCTCATGAATAAAGCATGTTTGAGCTTGTGCCCTGAGGCCTGGGAGGTCTGCCTGGAGAAACCCCACCATTGTGATGAGAAGAAAATATGACAGAAAGTTGTATGGGAGCCTGTGTGGGTCATAGAAAGAAGGCAGGTCAGGTGGTGGGTGAAGCTAAAGCTTGGATGCCTGGAGAGAAGGCCAGAGGCTCAGAGAAGCTGGACAGGCAGTCCTGTGCCTGGCACTGCTGACACTGGTATGCCTCAAGTACAGGCTTAACCACCTTCTCATGCCCCGGTAAGGCCTCCCTCAACTTTCTAGACCAGAAGAGTTGGGTATTGGTAGGTGAGGGGCATCAATATGCCAGCAAATACCTGGGAGTTGGCCAGGGAAAGATTCTCCTACATACTCAGAAAGATTCACCCATAGCCCTTCTTTGATATTGAACTTCTACCATCCGGTTCTATGAGACAGTAAACATCTATTGCTGCAAGCACCCCGGGTTTGGAGTCTAGGAGACATTAGAATACCATGACAAAATGTATTCTGAGCTTGACTCGGGCTCTACCACTTGGCCTTGCCATCAAGCTCTAGACCTCTGGTTCTCGGCTTGTCCAGTGGTGAGCTGAGCTGTGGGACTATTGGGAGCAGCTGGCTGTGTGACAGCATGCTAAGGACTTAATAACCCGTGCCATGGTTGTTTCTAAGAACAAAGCCATTTCCAGAGTCTTTGTCAAAATTCCTGATCACCAAATTCCTCCAACTTGCAAGTGCAAACAGGAGATGCCAGGATGGGGAAAGGGAATTGAAAGGTCATACTGAGGAGAGCCTGTTGGGCTGGGCACCATGATGTGCTTTCTTGGGCCATTTAAATACTAGCCTCCAAAAGAGCCAAAGGTGGGCTGGAAAGATGGCTCAGTGGTAAGAGCACTCACTCCCAGAGGGCCCAAGTTCTATATATCCCAGTATTCATGTTGGTTTCGTCATGACTCTGCTGTCAGCTTCAAGAGATCTGATGTTCTTTTCTGGACTCCCTGGTCACCCAAACACGTGTGGCACACCCCCCACCCCCCACACACACACAATAAAAATGCATCTTGTTTTGTTTTGTTTGTTTTTTTCTAGACAGGGTTTCTCTTTGTGTAGCCCTGACTGTCCTTGAACTCCCTCTGTAGACTAGGCTGGCTCAAACTCACAGAGATCTGCCTGCCTCTGTCTCCTGAGTGTTGGGATTAAAGGCCTGCACCACCACCACCACTACTCGGCATAAAAATATATTTTTTAAAAAACACAAAGCCTGGCACCGGAGAGACGGTTCAGTGGTTAAGAGCATTTGCTGCTCTCTTAGAGGACCTGGGTTTGATTCCCCGCAGTCACATGGAAACTAACAAGTACCTGTAACTCCAGTTCTAGAGGATCCAGTGCCCTCTTCTGGTCTCTGAAGGATTCTACACAGACATACATACTACAGTCAAAACCACCCAAATACATATAAAAACAAACCTCCAAAAAACAAAAGTCCTACCCTGTGGATAATGAGATGTGGCCCAGGGAAAAGGGCCTACTGGCGGGAATGGAGGCTAACAAGACCAGCCTGAGAGGGAAGGCCAGGTTGGGGGGAGGTATGGGGGAGGTGGGTGTCTAAGGAGGAAGGACACTCTGAGCCATTAGGCCTGTCCCTGCCAGGCTTCTGGCCATAACTCCTAGCTAGGGAGATACCTCCAGGGGGGATGTGTAGACCGTAAACATCTCAGTCAGTGCAGCCGGAGTCACCAGACCTGCAATAATACGCCTTTCTGCCCTGGTGGAGAGAGAGGCCATTGTGTCTGTCAGCTGCGCCCTGACTTGTGGCATAGCTCGCCTCTCAGAAAGGCTTGATTGTCTTGGGCAACCTCCACGGCCTGGGGCTTCCACCCAGTACATGTCAGCAAATTTATAAAGAGACAGGCACTCTCGGGGGACAGGGTTCCTGTAACCCTCCAGCCTCAGCTGCCTTGAGGAGTCAGTAACAAAGAGAAGCACTCTGAGGCAGACACTTTGGGGTGACTTGGATAAGTCAGAACTGTGGGACTGATCCAGTGCTGTGGAGAGACTCCCAAACTCACACCCAGAAGTCGGTGACTGGGTTAACGTCTTCCCTGAGGCAGTTACTACTGACAATTTAGGGCAGAACTGAAGGTGAGGCAGTCTCCCTCACACTGAAGACAGGGCAGCCTGGAGATTGAGTGCATTGATGTCCGGGCTGGAGTCTATTCTGCTCCACATGTGGGAAGAAAAGCAGAATAGAACAGTGGTTTTAACCTGTGGGTCTTGACGCCTTTGGTGATGCATTTCAGGTGTCTACACTACGATTCATAACAGTAGCAAAATTACAGTTATGAAGTAGCAATGAAAATAGCTATGGTTTCGAGGTCACCACAACATGAGGAACTGTGTTAAAGGGTCGCAGCATTAAGGAGACTGAGAACCACTGGCCTAGTAGGAGATCTGGACCTTGTCATTACTAAAAGTAGTCTGTACCCCATTCCTGGTCTTCTATTCAAGGAGCCAGTTTTAGGAGGCACCCTAAAACTCTTTGACAGAGGCACCCTCTCCAGCAAGAATCTCTACCAGGGGATAAAGATATTTGATGCACTGCCTAAAATTGTTCCTGGCAATGACCCTGTCACACAAGGAGAGCCTCCTTTGCCTGCCTCCACTTTGCCTCCCAGTGTTCTCTCTGAGCCTCTGCCTGGCCCAGTTCTCTGGAGATTCTCTTCCCACTACCTCCTGTCTAGGCGTCTGGAGGAGCCAACACCCTCATCCCAATCATCAACCCAATGAGCTTCCAAAAGCCCTGGGAAGCCAGGCACAGCCTCTCCCTCCCGCGGCTCCAGACCCTGCAGGAATTGGGAGGGAATGCGCCTGCTGGGCTCCTGCCCAGTCCTGAGCCAGGCTGGGCCAAGGGCCTCTCCTTATCCCTCCCCCACAGACACACAGGGCTTTATAGTCAGATTATGCCATGGAAACTATGTGCTCCGCCTGCCCTGTTCACATGGCCTCAGAAGAAAAGATAACAGTGCCTTCTCACTCTGCCGAGACCCACAGTCCTGGCAGACCCTAGTTAGCAAAGCGGGTCTCTTATGAGAAACAGGTTCTTGTGAAAATCTCATGAAGACCTGTCTTAGGGGTGCCTCAAATCTTTCCCCTCCTCCAGCCCCAGACATTTGCCTCCCTCTCCTCAGCAATTGGAGGGTCCAGACACCAGGAGCATGCTGCCTTATACGGCAGTTTCCGCTGAGAACAGCTGTATCTCCCTCTCCACTGTCTTCTGCCTTTAGCCATTCCCCTCCCCATCAGTGGTCCCAGCAAAGATGCTAAGCTTTGCCGGGTAGAGACCACCATCGCCTCCTTCTAGATGCCATTCTACATCTCATGTTGTAGCCACAAATCACAAGTGGACACTTACATGTAATGTTAAACATTTAAATTAAAATTAAGTTCCAGACAAGCACAGTAATGCATATCGGTTGGAGGATCACTTCAGGAAATAGCTCAACTTCAGCCAGGGGAGCTTAGGGAGACTGTATATCAAGGCACAAAATCATCTATTTATTCATTAATTTCCCCAGTCATTAATTTCCTCAGGTGTGTTAGCCAAATGTCAAGTGGATATTAATGACTACTAAACTGGTCATCAAAGAAAGAGAACATCTCCAACAACCCAGAATATTTTGTAAGGGTATTACCCTGGACCAATACCCAGAATTCCCTACCTTACTTGGATCTGTGATGGTGTCTGGCCTAGGCCTAAGTTCCTAGGGCCATACCCCACTGCTAGGGTACATACTCCTAGACCCCAGGGTGGCAAAGGGCATCTGCAGATGAATCTGGAAGTTGTGACTTAGAGTCCATGGGCTCCCTCAAGGTTCAGAACACTCTGGGGACAGATGGAAAAGGAAACAGTGTAGTCTGCCTGTGTTGTCCCACTGCCCGTGTGACTATATGGATGCTAAAACTCTAGCTTCAATCCTAGCCTTCCAGGGGGGTTAGGAAAGAATGCTTTTCAAGAAGGAAGAACAAACATATTTTACTCATTATTCAACTGTTAATTAATCAATTAATTTTAGACAGGGTCTCACCTAATAGCCCAGGCTATCCTAAAGTCTACTATGTAGCCTAAACTGGCTTTAAACTTGAGGTCATCCTCCTGCCTCATCTTCCCAATTGCTGGGATTACAAGTGTGATCTTCCATGCCTGGCTCAAACTTTTAAGAATGTTTTAATGGGGCAGGTGGGAGGTGGGGGTGGGTTGTTTACTTCAGGTTGTCCTCTGACCATACACTCAGAGTTCTAGCCCTGGAATAGGTGAAAGAAGAGAGAAAGAGCAGGGGCCAGCCTCCAAGTTTAGAAGAACAGGAGCCGAATTCTGCTGATGATAAACTGAACACAGAAACAACAAAGGTCTACACAGACCCAGATCCCATGTCTCTGCAAAGCCTTCCACCAGTGACACTCAGGGTCTAGCCCCTGCTTATCTCCTTCATTCTACCTGATCCAGGGCTGGAACTCTTGAGTGTGTGGCCAGAGGTCAGAGGACAACCTGCAGGAACCGGTCTGTCCTTCTCCCATATGGGATCTGAGGATTGAACCCAGGTCATCAAGCACACTATCCACTGAATCATGTCACCAGTCCGGAACTTTCAAATTTGTAAACAGGTTTTTAAGAACTAATTTATACACTGTCTAGTTCACCCACTTAAAGAATGTAAGTCTGTGGATTTTAGAATAGTCACAGAGTTGCATGGTGTCACTGTTCAATCAAGAGTGTTTCCATGACCACAGGAAGAAACCTCATGCTCTTTCATCACCCCTAATGGCTTGACATTAATAAGAGACACGGGATATTTTGGTCTTCGAGTGTGAACATGAGCTTGTCTACCCCTTCCCTCTGTGGTCAGCGCCATGAGACCAGGTGTGGTACCTGTGTCCCCACTTTCCCACAGTGGGCACATGGTGGTACTCCCTAGATATTTCTGGCTCTCCTCCTGACATGAGAGGAGACAGGCCATCGTGGACAGAATGGGGAACATGGGAATCCTGTGAGCCTAGAGGAGCTTGCCACTGAAGTGGGTGGGATAACAGTGCAAGCATATGATTACACAGTTAAGAGACTAGACTCTTGGGGCCGAAGTTCTGGAAGCTGAATTCCTAGCCCCAGGATACGGGGCAATGGTGAGGCCAGGCGGTCTAAAGCACAGACACCCTCAAGTCAGTAAGGGAGTGGGC
The DNA here is from genome assembly GCF_003668045.3 of Cricetulus griseus. Classification (NCBI taxonomy): domain Eukaryota; kingdom Metazoa; phylum Chordata; class Mammalia; order Rodentia; family Cricetidae; genus Cricetulus; species Cricetulus griseus. The sequence goes on from NC_048598.1 coordinate 126,984,733, forward strand.
CTAAGTGAACTCTGGGTCTTGATGTCTGGGATCCTGGGCTTAGAGTTGTCACTGGTGGGAGGTTTTGAAGAGACGCAGGATCCTGATTTGCAGATTTTTCGGTCTCTGGATTCAGTTTATCATCAGCAGAGTTCTGGCTCCTGTCGTTCTAAACTCAGGATCTGACCCCTGATCTACCTCTGTCCTTTCACCTGTTCCAGGGTGGGAGCTTCTCGGAGCCTGGGGTTGGAGGTGAGGGCTGGGGAGTGGGGGTGGAAGGTGGGGAGGAGTGCAGGTGGGGTAAGAGTGGGGGGTGGAGGTTGGGGGGTAAGGGTTTGGAGAAGAGTAGAGGTGGGGGTGGGGTGGGAGTGTTGAAGACAGACTGGGAGGGTGACTGAAGTTGGCTTGCACAGCTGAGAATCTAGCAAGTAAACTGAGACTAATGAACAGAAGAGCTATTCCAACAGGCCCAGACAGGCCTCAGGGAGGATTCAGGAGCCATGGCCCATGCCACAGTGCTGAATGAACAAAGCTCTTGGCATTGAACCAAGCAGGGGACTAGGCTGTCGTGAACCTAACTGGGCTGGACTTGCATTTGATCATTCCTGAGGTGTTGAGCATTGGGATGGAGGAGATGGAGGATGAGGGATGAAAGAGTGGGCTTCATGGGAGGGGTCAAAGGGAGTGGACATCCATGCCTCCAATGATCAAGAGAACATGATCTTGTGTCTTGGGTTGTATGGAGGAGAACAGTGGGCTCCCTCTGGAAGAGGAGAAAGGAAGGAACTCACAGGCAGTTCTATGTGCCTGCTACTGTCCAAGTGCCATGCAGACACTAGGGACCTTACAAGGTCACACGTCTTACAAGGTGTAGAACAGGAATTAGAACCTGGCTCTGGAGGCTGAAGAGATGGCTCAGCAAGCAGTTAAGAGCACTGGCTGTTCTTCCAGAGGTCCTGGGTTCAATTTCCAGCACCCACATGGCAGCTTGAAATTGTCTATAACTCCAGTTCCAGGGGATCTGATACTTTTATACCAATACACATATAAAATAAAGCTAAATAAATTTTTTTTAAAAAGACCCTGGTTCTATGGCTCCTGGGCCAGGTTTGCCCGTCAGTGGCCAATGCTCTCCTGTTTGTGTTTATTCCTGAGGCAGCCATGGGGAACACAGAGATGGTCTCTGTTCTGGATGCTTAGGGCAGTTACATAGCTTGCCCCCAGGAATCTCACTGCCAGTCTTCATGTGTGTTACTCCAGGGTCCAAAATGTCTCTGTCACTCCACACTCAGGTTCCAGGAGGTAAAGGTAAGGCTTTACTAAACCAGAACATCTGCTTTCTAGGTTACAAAGCATACATTTTGTTTGAAAGAAACAGAACAGTGCAGTGATCCCCCAGACATGGGAATGAGAGCAGGCGAGATACATCAGCTGGACCTCACACAAACCAGCAGTGAGTGGAGCCTGTCTTTAGACGTGCTCCACCTCATTGTTATTGTAGCTCCAGGTGCCAGCGGCTCACACTGACCCTGTGTACATCATTAGAGTCTCACACAAGTTAGAGTAACAAGGGGCGTCACAAAAAAGTCCATTGTGGACTTGACCCATTTTCCAGCTTGAGACTAAGTTAAAACCAGGCCCTGAGCTAAATTTCTGCCTCTAGAGTCTTCTCACTGACCCCTGCCCACACCTGGCCAGCATGCCCAGCTCTCTCTAACCTATCCAGCTCCCTCAGTTGTGTCACTGAGAGCAGTGACCACAGCTCCGGTGTCCCAAGACCAGGCCTAGTAATCACCAGTTATGATGTGAGGCTGACTTTTGTAATTTAAAAAGTGGCACTTGAGAGAGAAAGACGTCATGGGACAGAGCTCACGTGGAAGGGAGGAGGGAGTGCGGCCTCTGGGAACTGAATACTAACACTGACCAAGTGAATTTCTCAGAATCCTGAAAAATACACTGAACCCAGAGATTCAGTCTAACTCCTGGGCTGGTGCATGCTGTCACTCATTCGTTGGACCTGCTGTGCCATCTGCTAGGAAAACTAAGGTTTTCCTACTGCCTATCACTGGCTCTAAGCAATCCTGGGGGACAAGTGTCCAATGGTGGCAAGTTGATGCTCCGCTGACTAGAGGTGCAGTTCTTGCTGCAGGGATTAGAAAGAAATCTCAGAGTGAATGCTGACTGACAGGAGAGCAAGAAGGTACCTCAAGAGTCAGAAGGAACAGCACGTATGTAAAGGGAGTTACATTGGGAAATTGCCATGCGCTGTTTAAGCTTGCTGGGAGCAGACTCTAAGAACAAGGAAACTTTCCCTCATCCCCTCTAAACCCCATGTTCTGGGTCAGGCTGCCCCCCACTCCACAGACACACTGAGAGGGGGAAAAACAACAAGTAGCTAGGTATTAGCAACACTGCACTCCTGAGAACAGAAGGTGGTGAACTATTGTTTACCCCACTATATAAAACATCTGCAATGGGAACACGAAGCCAGAATTTTAGCCATGGAGAGAAAGCTCAATTAGGAACTCCAGCTGCCTGCCTCAGCTTCCCCAGTCAGCATGTGCTAGTGTTGCAAGCCCCCTCTTTGATGGTGTTAACTTTGTTTGTTCTCTCAGTTGGGCTTTGGTGGTGTTTTACTGCCTATCTTCGACTTGTTATTCATTCTTTACTTTTATTTACTCTACGCTTAGTAAACTCACTCATCCAAAACTGGGAGTGTGGCTCTCATGGTTCTTTGGACTGCACAGAACAGTGTGTAGAGGCAGAGGTAAGGGCAGGCATGCCAAAGCCAGGCATCTGTAAGTCAACCGAGGTAGCTGGAGCAGAGATTGTGTGTGAAGGAGAAAGAGAGGGACTTTTAGAGGCAGGGAGCCTGTGTCACACAGGTATGGGGACCTCTAGACCTAGAGAGGGTTTAAGCAGAACATTGTGCATTGAGTTTGGAACCATCACTCTGGTTGGCAGAAGGTGGAGTGTTAGGAAGCAAGACAGCTTCTCTGAGACAGAAAGACCCATTAGAAGATTATCTGAGCCACCCAGCTGGGAAAGAGGGAACACAAGACTTCTGGTGTATACCGGGTGATGGTGGCGCAATCCTTTAACCCAGCACTCAGGAGGCAGAGGCAGGTGGATCTCTGTGAGTTCGAGGCCAGTCTGGTCTAAACAGCGAGTTCCACTGAGAAACCCTGTCTGGAAAAACAAACAAACAAAAGACTTCTGGTGAGTGGCCCCCATAGGCTCATATATTTGAATACTTAGTACCAGGGAGTGGCACTATTTTAAAGGATTAAAAGGATTAGGAGGTGTGGCCTTGTTGGAGGAAATGTGTCACTAGTGGGTGGGCTTTGCCATGCCCAGAGTCTCTCTGTCTACAGTCAGGATGTAGCACCTGGCTACTGCTCCAGGGTTTGCTTGCTGCCATGCTCCCTCCCATGATGATCATAGACTAGACTTCTGAAACTGCAAGCAAGCAGGCCCCCAATTAGATGCTTTCTCTTATAATAGTTGCCTTGGTCATGGTGACTCTTGACAGCCATAGAACAGTGCCTGGGTCATGGCATGAGAGAAATAACCAGGGATAGATAAGGCATGAAAGGCAAAATAAGACAAAGGACCATGAAAGGTCTCAACTTTTTTTTTTTTTTTTTGGTGGTATTTCATTTTGTTTTGAGACAGGTCTTACTATGTAGCCCAGGCTGATCCTGAACTTATATAGGTAGTTCAGGATGGCCTCAAACGCATGGTGGTTTTAGGTTTGTAAATGTGTAAGTGCCACTCCAAGCTCAGGGCTCCCAACTTCTGACTTGGGTGTTTTGGGTGGATTTGAAATATAGAGGAGGAACAGGCTTGGGGAAGAGAAAGTGGGGTGAGATTTATTAATTAAAGGGTCGAGAATTCCTTCCAGGCTGGAGACCAAGTGTTTTAGAGCCTATCCCTCAATAGGCCAATTCAAACACCCTTTTGGAGGGCTATCTCATTCTTTCTTTTTTTCCTTTTAGTGTTTTGTTCATTTCTTTTGATTGGGTCTCTTTATTATGCAGCCCAAGCTATCCTGGAACTCTACATAGACCAGGTTGGTCTCAAATTCACAGAGATCCACCTGCCCCTGTGTCCCAAGTGCAGGGATTAAAGACATGCACCATCATGCCCACCTATCATTCTTAAAGCCCAAAGTAAGGGAAAGACTCTTGGAGTCCCTCTCAAAGGCGTATTCATCATCAGTAAACTATGCCTTCTCAGGGCTATGGTCCAAGGCAAAGAGAAAAGTAGGCAATATGACAGAAGATGCTGGAAGGCATAGGCTGAACAGGACCCGCCCCCCCAGGCTGGGAGGGAGATAAATCACACTGATCAGCCAGTGCTAAAGCCTGGAGTAGTGTGAGAACTGCAGAAACCTCCACAGAGGTTGATAGCCTTCCCGAGACAAAAGCTATTTGTGCTGTACTCCAATAGGATCATAGAACAGTCACTCCCCTTGTGTGTGTGTCTTTGTGCCCCTGGAGTGGCTGCACAAAGTGAGGCAGCTGCATGGTGTCACCAGTCTGGGAGAAGGAGCTCCAAACCTACCCAAATTTTCCCTGGCTCAAGTGTAGCCTGGGAGAAAACCAAAAGTCCCTAATGGCCCCTAGGAATGCAGAGGTGGGTGTGTGATAAGAGCTGAGACCTGTCAAGAGCTCAAGCCTGGAGGGGAATGGAAAGTGAGCAGGACCTCAACCTGGCTCAGTTTGCAGAATTAACACAGGACACAGGAGCCATGTGAACTACCTGGTGTCCCCAGCACCTTACTGTGGATACTAGTAGACCAGGTGTGAGAGGGACACTTCATAGATACCACAGAGGTTTGGAGGTGAGCATAGAGCCAGCACCCAAACCTGCCACCTCCTCCACTGCCCAGAGTTAAACCCAGGAAGGGCAAGCCAGAGAGGAAAGACAGAGAAGTGGTTTAGTTATCTATACAAAAAAGCAGACTCTTGAGCAAATTTATAGTAGAAGACTGGGTCTCTTTAATTGTGGAGCTTAAACTCTCCAAGTAAGGACCTGGTGTGTTAGGACACACACTTGCTCCCAGAACCTAGGAGATGAAAGCAGGAAGATTAGGAGTTCAAGGTCACCCTCAGCTGTGTAGTGAGGTGAAGGATAGCCTGGACAACAAATGACCTTGTCTCAAAAAACTAACTCATAGGTGTACCGTGGTATACTCCTTTAATCCCAGTACTTGGGAGGCAGAGGCAGGCAGAACTCTGTGAGTTCAAAACCAGCCTGGTCTACAAAGCAAGTTCCAAGACAGCCCGGATTGTTATACAGGAAACCCTGTCTCAAAATACTCATCCCCCCCAAAAAAAAACATACAAAAACCACGTGTGTGTATTAATATGATAAGATGTATTTTATTCATGAGTGAAATTCTCAAAGAATTAGTTAAGATATTATATTAAACAAATATACATACATCTCTCCTCTTACTACTGATGCAAAGGCACACGTGTGAAGTTTGCATCCATTCTAGAGACGAAAGAGCTCTTCAGAAACAGCTTAGTTCTGGCATGTGATGTTGGGCAATCCCTGCAGCTTTACTTTAAGTCGAGTTTATGAGTTATAATTTACATACAGTAAAACCCTTTCAAAGTGCACGCCTGACTGTGTTTTGACAAGTGTGTGCACTTGGATAACCATCAACCCAATTAACATCTGAAATGGTTCCATCACCTTTTGGGTGGTTGGGATCCATGTGCCACCCAATCCGGAGGCCACTGATCTGATTTCTGACTCAGTCTTTTGCTTTTTCCAGGACATGAAGTCGTAGATTATGGAACTCTTTACACTAAATGTTTAAACACACTTCCTTAACTACCTCAGCTTCCTCCTCTTTTTCCACTCAGCCTTCTGTGCCAATTGCTTTATATGGACAAGTCCTGGATCAGGGACAGCCTTCCCCAAGCCCTGCCTAGACCTATTTGTATGATGCCAGTCCCCAGGGTTGGAGTAAGGTATAGAACTCCGGAGTTAGCATTCAATCTTGCCGGTTCTCTACTATATTTACTCCCCCTCCCCCACCTCCTCCTTCCTCCTCCACTTCTCTTCTTTTCTGAGACAGGGCAACACAGAGCCCAGGCTAGCCTTCAACTCATTATATAGCAGAAGATGACCTTGAACTTCGGGTCCGCCTTGCTTCCACTCCTGAGTGCTGGTATTTCAGTCACATCCATCACACCTAGTTTTAGAGGTGCTGGGAGATCCAGCACAGGGCTTTTTGCATGCAACTAAGAAACATGCCTAGCCCCACATTTTCTTTTCTTCACCTCAGGGAACACAAAAGCTCTGCCTTCGGATCATTCCTTTTCCCCCTCTTCACCTGCCCCAGCAGCCTAGTGCCTACAGAATCCAATCCATGCATACCACCCACTCCCACCGAGCTTCAAGCATGTTCTCTTTTTTGCACGTGTGTTCCTCTTCTCATCCTTCACTGTCTATCATCTTGGTGTATGTGCCTCCAAACATCTTGAGGTTTGTTTTGTTGTTGTTGTTTCTGTTGTTTTTTTCTTTGCTTGCTTGCTTGTTTGTTTTTCCAAGACAGGGTTCCTCTGTGTAGCCCTGGCTGTCCTGGAACTCACACTGTAGACCAGACTGGCCTGGAACTCACAGAGATCCACCTGCCTCTGCCTCCTGAGTGCTGGGATCAAAGGCATGCACCACCCTCACCTAGTTACATCTTGAGATTTTATTGGCCACAGATCCACCTTGCTGCTGCTGTTCTTTGGCCTCCAGCAGCATTTTGTCAATTGGTTTGGGATTTGTTGTTGGTTGAATTTTTTTTTTTCTCCTTGGTGAGGAAGAAACAAGAAGCTCCAACACTGCAATTTTGTTTCTGAGAGATTCTGTATCTTCAGGACAAGGAATGAATGGTCTCATATGCCCCATTGAGTCCTGGGTCTCACACACAATAAGCATTGCCTCCTTGATAGTAAATAAATAGGAGAATAGAGATAAGACAAGAGAGAACAGAGTTTGTGTTTAGGGACAAGGCACTGTTTGACTAATGAGGACCTTGAGAGTATCTGCCTTGCTACATGTGTTAAACATTTGCAATCTGACTGTTCCACAGGAAGTGCACATCCTTCTCCATCTACTACAGACATTTCAAAGGGCCACACTCCGGGAACAGGTCTCCTTGGGTTTCTGTCAGAGAGGCAACTTGGTTTGGTAAGGAGGACAGACGCCCAGGAGAAGGAGAGTAGCAAAGGGTAGAGGAAATAGTTTAGGGATACTGCCTCCCTTTCTGGTAACTTTTCCTCAGGGCTATTGACTTGACCTTAAGCCAATGGTTCTCAAGTTTCCTAATGCTGTGACCCCATAACACAGTTCCCCATGTTGTGCTGACCCTCAACCATAAAATTATTTTCATTGCTACTTCATAACTGTAATTTTGCTACTGTTATGAATGGTAATGTAAATATCTGATGTGTAGATGGTCTTAGGTGAGCCCTGTGAAAGGGTTGTACAACCCCCCAGAGGGGTCTCAACCCACAGGCTATGTTCAATCTTTCTTTCTTTTTTTCTTTTTTTGCCTTGCTGGGATGACAAAGACAGACAGCATCCTTCTGACACTTGCTTGTTTGACATTGGAGACTGAATTTGGAGCCCGAGTTCCTACCAATATTTTGTCATTGAAAGGATTCTTTCTTTCTTTTTATTTTCTTGAGACAAGGTCTCACTGTGTCACTGTATAGCTCTGGCTGGCCTGGAATTCCAATGTATACCAGGCTAGCCTCATATTCACAGAGATTTGCCTACCTTTGCTTCCCAAGTCCTGGGAGAAATGTATGTACCACCACATCCAGCTGTAGATCATATTGTCTTTATTTCTTACATATTTTATTTATTAATTTTGCCGGACATGGGGCACACATGTGCCAACAAGCACATTGAAAGTTAGATAACTTGTGATAGTCAATTCTCTCCTTTCACCATGTGGGACCCAGGGATTGAACTCAGGTTTGCTGGGCTTGGTAGCAGGTGCCTTTATCCTATGAGCAATCTCACCAGCCCCTAGATCATATTTCAACCTAAAGAGAAAGAGGGTGCACCATCTGTCTTTTCTGGTTGTCTCTGGGTATTTGTTTCCTTACAAAAGTTTGGGCAAGTCACAAGGATCAGCACCAAAGGATGGACGAGTGGCTTGCTTCTGCCCCCTAGAGGACACTGAGAAAGAAGCTGGGGAGCTAATCAAGTGCTCAGAGATCCCTTCAAAAACAAGAATTAAAACCCTCCATCTAAAGACACCATCATTTATTTCAGGAAAGGGAGGCAGGCTGGAAGCAGGTTGGGGTTATCTGGACCAAAAGTGAGAACACCACATCAGGGCAGACCCATAGCAGAAAGGGAACACTCTGTTAGTTTTGGTTTTTTTGAGACAGGTTTTCTCTGGGTAGCCCTGGCTATCCTGGAAGGAATTCTGTAGACCAGGATGGCCTTGAACTCACAGAAACCCACCTGTGCCTACTTCCACTAGGATGTGCCACCACTGTCCAGTCAAATGTATATTGCTGAATTTGGGGTTTCTGCGTCATACTATTCTGGCTTCACAGACCAGACACAGGAAGTGTTTCCTCCTTTTTTTTTTTTTTTTTTTTTTTTTTTCTTTCTCTGAGTCTGTAAAAGTCTAGTGTTATACTGTATGTTGGAAGATTTCAACAATGAAGCCCTCTCTTTTGATGCTTATTGGGAAGGGGTTGGCACACTCATCTTTACACAAGCCCCAGATGGTTCTTTTTTTTTTTCTTTCTTTCTTTTCGATTACTTTATTTTATGTGCTTGAGGGCTTTGCATGTGTAGCGTGTGTGTATGGTGCCCACAGAGGTCAGAAGAGGGTACAGAATCGCCTGGAACTAGAGTTAGGGAAGATGGGTTGAGTTATCCTGTAGGTACTAGGAAATGGGCCCTGGACTTCCTCTTGAACAAGTTCTCTTACCATCTCTGCATCTCTCCAGGCTGTCTGCTCCCCAACACTGTTTTACCAGGGCAAGGTGGGAACCACACACACATCATTCGTTCATCTTACGAGAACTACAAGAACACCTCTCATCTACACATTTACGGTAGCCTGTGGTGTACCTGAGGGAGCTGAGCCTAGGTCCCTGTCCTAGTGAGGATGGGTCAGTCGCATTACCTCATGTGAGAGACTTAGCTTGCTAACTGAGTAAAAGAGTCCATTTTCAAGATGCTGTGGGAGCCCAGCGGCTACACTATGCTTGCAGACATGACTTCACTTGCTGTCTGTTCAGACCTAGTTTCCTGGGCTGGAATACCACAGAGTGTATTCTCTAAGCCCCCTTTCTGCTCCAATCAAATCTCTTCCTGCCGAACCTAAGCCCCTCCCATCTCCCAGGGAGGCCTCTGAGAAATTTGTTCAAGTGACCTGCCTAAGATACTGGTCTCCATACTTGTGCAGTTTTACCTCCTACCAAACAGCGCCTGAAAATTCCAGAAGGTGCTGGAACCTCTGTCATGCCTGGTCCCCTAGGCTTAGCATTTCAGGTGTCCCTGTCGTTGGCATTCCCAGCCATTCTATAGAAACCTTCTTTTCACTGCTGTCTGGGATGGAACGTGGACTTTCATTTCAGAGGAGCCCTGGGAAGAAAGTAGAGTTGACTGAAAAGGGAAATTTTCAGGCAGTGGTGGCACACACATTTAATCTCAGAAGGCAGAGGCAGGCACATCTCTGTGAGTTCGAAGCTGCATAGAGTGAGTTCCAGGACAGTCAGGACTACTCTGTCTTGAAAAACAGAAACAAAAACACAACAACAACAACAACAAAAAAGGAAAATTTCTAGAACCCAGAAATCTTGAGATCTGGAGTCCATCAGGCCAGGCTTCAAATCCTGGCTCTGTTACTTAATAGCTGTGTGATTTGGACCGTGACTCACCCACTCTGAGCTTGGTTTCCTCATCTGCAGAGTGGGCATAAGAACAATGTCTAGGTCCGGGCGTTGGTGGCACACGACTTTAATCCCAGCACTAGGGAGGCAGAGGCAGGCAGATCTCTGTGAGTTCAAGGCCAGCCTGGTCTACAGAGCGAGTGCCAGGATAGGCTCCAAAGCTACACAGAGAAACCCTGTCTCGAAAATCAAAAACAAACAAAAAAACAAAAAAACAAAAAAAAAACAATGTCTAAATGCTGTGGGAACCAGAACACTCACGTTGTGCTTGCAGACAAAGTGGCTTTACTCACTTTCTCCAAACCTCAGAGTTTTCTTGCTTTTTGTTTTTGTTTTTTGTCTGTGATAATCAGAGGATGTGGGCACACACTCCCAAGCTTCCCTTCTACTCAGATTCCAGAGTGTCTATTTGTATATTCTAAGCACCTCCCCACCACCAGCATTTGGGAGACTAAACCAGGGGAGACTTAGGATTTTGAAGTCATCCTGGGTTACATGACAAGAACCTGTTTGAAATATCACACCCACAAGCATTCACACTTACATACATACTCACACACTCACAAATACACTCACACTGTGGAGGTTTCAAAGACAATGGCCCCCAAAGGGAGTGGCACTATTAAGAGGTGTGGCCTGTTGGAGTAGGTGTGGCCTTGTAGGAGGAAGTGTGTCACTGTGGGGTGGGTGGGTCTTGAGATCTCCTTTGCTCAAGCTACACTCAGTGCAGTGCATAGTTCACTTTCTGTTGCCTGTGGATCAAGATGTAAAACTCTCAGCTCCTTCTTCTCCAGCACCATGTCTGTCTGCCTGCATGCCATCACGTTCTGCCATGATGATAATAGACTAAATGTCTGGAACTGTAAGCCACCCCAATGAAATGTTTTCCTTTATAAGAGTTGCTTTGGTCATGGTGTATCTTCACAGCGATATAAACACCAACTAAGACACAGACACATACTCACAAACACACACAAACACACACACAGACTCACATGGACATCAGAGGACAGTTTCTGTAGGATTTGGGTCTCTCCTTCTACCACGTGGGTTCAAGGATGGAAACAGGTCCTCAGGCTTGTAGGCAGGTGCCTTTATCCACTGAGCCATCTCAAAGGACCCCATCTGTCTTTTTCCTGACAAAGACTCTCCCATGATTTCTTTGCTTCACAGGAAGGATACATACCACAGATCTGTCCTTTCCACCCTGTCTCAGAGCAGAGACATCCAAATAGATAAGCCCTAAAAGTGTCATTTCTTCAGCCAATCAAACAAGGCCCTCTGACCACATCCACATGGGTGTGTCTGCTCCCATCCATAAATTCGTACTTCCAGGCCTGGAACTGTACACAGCCACTTTGTTGGGTGTGCTTGTCCAGTCCAGCTGACTTATCCGGTCCCTGTTTAAAAGGAGGAGTATGGATTGAGGAAAGAAATAGATAAGAAACAGAAGATAGAGTTGGGCAGGCATCCAGTGAATACTAGGATCAGCCCCAAGTTTATTGCTCAAAGTTCTTATATACCCCAATCAAAAGGGGGCAAGGCAAAAGACTTCCTTACCACTATACAAGGAACAAACAAATATAATTACCTCCTTAACACCCAAAACACTGAGTAACCACAGCCTAAAACAAATATCCTGTTGTTAAGGTAAGACATCCATTAACTACACCTTAGGCCAAATATCCTGTTGTCTAGGCAAAACACACAATTGCCACACCTTAGGCCAAACACATTGTAGTTTAACCTTGAAGGAGCAATAATAGGCTCAAACTCTCTGACCTTATGTGAAGATAGAATGTAGCCACTTTTATGAACCTCCCCAGGTGCTTGGCTGCTTAGAGCAGAGAGTACCAGCCCATTTCTTTTAGCTTCTTAGGTAAATGTGTGAAACCTCCAATAAAGTAAATAAAAATTCTAACTGGGACTTGTACCACACACACTCACACACTCACTGGTTAAAATGATTCCAGGTCTTTTTGTTAGTCTGACACTCCCAGAAGTCATTTTCTTTGTGGGTGTGGCCATCTTCACCTCTGACTTCCTCTCTGAAAGTTAATAAAAATGTCAGTGATGGACCAAATCCAGGGGATGCTGGCAGCCCTTACAGAGGCACAGATAAAGCACAGCCACACCCCTTTCTCACACCAGGTGCCAACACTGCAACCTTTAAAGCAAACTTTTCTCATGAGCCAGAACTAGCAAGAGAAACCAGAAAGGCCGGGAGTAGATCCAGAGAGGCTGATTTGCTATCTTTTCCAGAGATGAGTCACTCACTCACTCGTCCAACATATACAAACATATGGCAGTGCTTTGTTGTTGTTTTTTCTTAACTAGGAGACAATTCATAGATCATAAAATTCATCATTTTAAAGTTTACAAGTCAATGTTTTGAGTATGTTCAGTCCGTAGTGGATCATCACTACACTCAGGTTCTTAAGCATTTACGTCATCAAAGGAAGCCAGTAGCCACTAGTAGTCACTCCCTGCTCTCTCCTGTCTCTCCCTGGTACTTCCCTCCCCAAGTCTCTGGCAACCAGTACTCTACTTTCTGTCTTTATAGAGTTGCATGTTTGGAAGTTGCATGAAATTGCAATCATAAACTGTGTGATATTAGCTGGGCAGTGGTGGCACACACCTTTGATCCTAGGACTTGGGAGGCAGAGCAAGGCAGATCTCTGTGAGTTAGAGGCTAGCCTGGTCTATAGAGTGGAGTTCCAGGACAGCCAGGGATGCATGTCTCAAAAAAAAAAAAAAAGTGGTATTTTGTATCTGGCTTGTTTTCCCTTAGCATAATATTTCAAAAGTCCAGTTGTGTTTGTGGTATGTACTAGCATCACCTTAATTGTCTTGGACATTGTCTTAGTTACTGCTCTGTTGCTATGAAGATACCATGACAAAGGCAACTCTTATAAAGGAAAACAACTAATTGGGGTTTCCTTACAGTTTTAGAGGGTTAGTCCATGATCATTATGGGGAGAAGCAAACAAACATGGCACTGAAGTAGTAGCTGAGAGCTTTAAATCCTGATCTGCAGGCAGCAGGCAGAGAGGGGAGAGAGAGAGAGAGAGAGAGAGAGAGAGAGAGAGAGAGAGAGAGAGAGAGAAACTGGGCCTGGTATGGGTTTTTGAAACCTCAAAGCCAACCCCCAGAAATATGCCTCCTCTAAAAAGGCCACACCTTCTAATCCTTTCCAAACAGTTCCACCAAGCAGGGACCAAGCATTTAAACATATGAGCCTATTGGGATTGTTTTTATTCAAACCAATGCAGATATATACCATGAGAAAAACTACTGGGCCCACACGGTGTTTCTCTATTTAACTGAGAACCTGAAAGGCTATTTTCACCTCTGCCCTGCTGCTGTGCTAGGAGGCTACACTGAAATGGTGGGCCAGACAGGCCTGGTCAGTGCCTGTTGGAGCTTGGAACTCAGCATGGGAGGGAAGCATGAAATAGACAACTGCAGAAGTTGGTGAGTATACTTGCATAAAAGCCTGGAAGGAGTGAGTAGTAAAGGCGGCATTGAGACTGTCCTGTAAGAAAACCAGTCTGAGGGAATGGGTGGTATCCTAGTTTTCTTCCTATCCCTGCAATAAAGATTATGAGGAAAAGGAATGTGGGGAAGAAAGGATTTTCTTTATCTTACAGCTTACAGTCCACTGGAACAGAAGTCAGGGCAGGAACTCAAGGCAGGAGCCAAGACACAGGAGCTAAGGCAGAGGCCACAGAGGAGCACTGCTCACTGGCCTTCTCAGGCTGCTTTCTTATACAACCCAGGAGCACCTCCCAGAAGTGATACCACCCACATCAAGCATTAATGGAGAACATGCCCCAGGGACTCGCCTCCAACCAAGCTAATAGAAACATTTCCCAACTGAGATTGCCTCTTCCCAGATGACTCTAGTTTGTGTCAAGTTAACAAAATACTAAAAAACACAGATGGGGTTCTGGGATAAATGCAAAGGCACTCTGGAAACATCAGTCCCAAGGCTAGATGCCACAGCAAAGAAAACCCAACCCAATCAACTAACATGAAGGACTTCTAATTTAGTGGTTTTCAAAAAGTTCCCACCATTTGAGGGCAAATAACTCTACCTAGGAGCTCTGAAAATCTTTGAAGTAATTTATGGGAATGTTTAGATATGGAAACATGAGTCAGAAATGGGGCATAGAGTATGAGAGTGATTATTATAGTGTGATGTTTTTGTTGTTTGGGATTGAACCTAGACCCCGAGGATGCTAAGCAGGTGCTGTGTTCCTACCACTGAGCTACACACCCGACCCAAAGATGTCAACTGAAGAGCCTCTTATGCTGATGTGCTCTCTGTTGCTTGTTGTAAAGGGCTCCAGGCCACATGTCACTTTTAAGGGCAAAGAGAATTAATTCCCTTCTTCCTGGCCCTCCTGTCTCCATCCTGAGACCTGTGCAGCTGTTCCCAGCATTCACTGTGAAAGCATCTTCCATCATTTAAAGCATCAATGAATTGTTCCAGTTATCTCAGGGAGGAAGGACACTCAGAAAATGTTAGCCTTCTCCCAGTGGCATGAAACACTGGTTTGGCCTCAGAAATTAAGTTGCTAATTTTCTTTTGTTTGTGTGTTTGGTTTTTGAAGGGTCTCACTATGTAGCACTAACTGTCCTAAAACTTACTACTGAAAGGAAAATATTAATAAAGGTCTAAAACTTAGACTCCAAAGCCTATATAGGAAAAAGAAAATTTCCAAGCCTCTCTGAGTTCCCAAAAAGGCAGCCTGACAGATAAGGCTAAACAAAGAACTGGGTACAGAGGCCTGGGAACAGATAACACCCCCCAGCTGTGTCAACATTTCTCTGTCCCTAAAGAAGATCAGAGGGGCTGGAGAGATAGATGGCTCAGTGGTTAAGAGCACTGGCTGTTCTTCCAGAGATTCTGAGTTCAATTCCCAGCAACCATTTGGCTTACAACCATTTGTAATGAGATCTGGTGCCCTCTTCTGGCCTGCAGGTATACATGCAGACAGAAAGCTGTATAAGTAAAACAAACAAACAAATAAAAAGACCAGATAGTTGTCAACTCGATGGTGTAAAAGTCCCTGCCTACCTAGGAGATAATCAACAGACTTATTTCCTCTACTGCTTCCTGCTTAATTGCATCCTGCCTAAACATACAGTTATTGTTTTATCCTATGTAACCACAAAAACTTTGTAATCTCAAGATATCCAGTCTTTTTGAGCTTTCCCCTTTAAAAACCTCCTCAGCCAAAAAGCAGCACTCTGCTTGTTCCCAAATGGGCAGGTCCAAATTGCAACTGGTAATAAAGACAGCTTTGTTTTTGCATTCGGTGTGTCTCTTCCTGGGTGATGGATTTTTGGGGTTCTGCGATCTGGGCATAACACTATATAGACCAGGCTGGCCTTGAACTCACAGAGATAAACCTGTCTCTGTCTCCTAAGTGCTGAGATTAAAGGCGTGAACCATCATATCTGGCAGACTGTACTTATTTACTTATTTATTATCACTTTTTTTTTTTTGCACCTAAAGTTTCTAATTTAAAATTGGTATTTGCTGGGTGGTAGTGGCACACACCTTTAATCCCAGCACTTCGGAGGCAGACTCAGACAGATCTCTGTGGGTCTGAGGCTAGCCTAGTCTACAGAGTGAGTTCTAGGATGGCCAGGGCTACTTGGAGAAACCCTGTCTTAAAAGGAAAAGTTGGTCCTCTTAAGGACCAAATACTAGGGTACAATGATGAAAAAAGAAACATATGTGGCCTCTAGCTCCTTTCCCCAAGTGTGGGAAATGGTCAACAAGCTGAGAGGCCTATCATACACTGTAACCAGAGGTTCTTTGTGAAAGGTTCAGGCATTATGCTGGCCTGCCCCTGTTACCTGGTGGAATCCACTCAGGCAATACCCTGGTCAGCCCAAGGTTCCATGGGAAAGAAGTCTGCACACAGGTGCAGAGGACCCCTTTAAAAGATAGGCCCCTGCACCTTTCTCTCTCTCTCTCTTTGCCCTCTCTCTCTCTCTCTCTCCCCGTTCCTGCTCTCTGTCCCCTCTCTGTTTCCCCGCTCTGTCTCTCTATGGCGACCGGCCATGGTGGTCAGCCATTACCCTGTTCCTCCTCTTAGTCTCCCCATTCTGCCAGTCCTTATAATAAACTTATAATCTTATGTCTGTCTCAACAATATTTCTCTTTTCTTCTTTTTAAACAAAAGAATAACATTTTGGCACCCAACGTGGAAAGGCTCTGCCCTTATACCTTCTGCGACCTGCTGGCGGGTGCATGTTAGGCTAAGGGTAACCTTACAACCCACTTTCATCTCCGCTTTTCCTGGTACTCCCTCCTGCCTGCAGCAGCCTGAGATGCCGGAATTCAACTTGCCGATTTTCCAACTAAGTATTTCTGGAACTCACTGATCTGCCTATTCGCTACAATCCGGTAAGAAACCCAAACCGTTCCCATGGGGCAGACCCAGCGCTGTTCAATCTGGGTCCATTTTTCGGTTTCGGGCCGGGTGCTCTCAGACAGGGCAATCTGTACATTTTTCGGCCTTGCCCACGGGAAATACATTTTTACGGGATCTTTCGGTTACTGGCAGTGAGTAGGTAAATGAGCGGAGTTCTGCCTCCCAGTGGGAACTTTCTTTCACCTGGGAATGTCCCTCATTGTTCTGTTTGTTCTTTCTCTGACTGTTTCTTCTTGGTTGGCAATGTCTGCTTGAGATGCTCTGAGAGTTTTGTTTGTCTGCTGGTTTTCATTTTTCCACATAAATGAGGTTTAAAACTTTTCTGGCAATTGAAAATGTGCTTACGGGGGTCGCCACCTCAACCACGTGTGCTACCCTGGGGGCCGCCATCTTGGTCATAACCATGTGACCTAGCTTAGGCCTACCCACTCACTTCAAGCACTGCCACCTGACATCTTGTTTTTTATTTCTTTCACTTGTTGGGTGCATTTCCTAAAGGTCAGGCATGGGATCCCGCTCCAGGAGCGGTGCTTTTTTGCTTTTTTCAGTTCGGACTGCTGGGTCCTTTTTCAGTTTCGGGACAGCTGTGTCCCCTTCGGGGCCAGGCCCCTGGCAACTCCCACGGGCAGTGCATCCGTAGAGGAGCTTTTTGCCGGTTCTCCACCTGCCTCACCCATGGGAAATGCACAGAGGAACCTTTCTGGTTTCATCCAACAAGCAGGTAAACAGACAAAAGCGGCTTACAGTTGCCGCCGTTTTGGTCATGTGACCTACCTGTAGGCACGCACAGCTCCAGCGGCCTTTCGAGCAAACCTGTCTGCCAGATTTTTGATTTCTGCCAGATCTTTTTGCTTTTTATTTTATTTTTGTCTTTTTCTTCTTATTTTATTTTTTGTCTTTTTCTTCTTTCACTGGCTCTGTTGTTCATGGCTTGTTTACTAAATACTGTGCCTTTCCAGGACCCTCTGTTTACTCTGTCTCTTTAAATCCCCTGTCTGTTTGCTACAATGTACGGATCAGAGATTACAATCTGACTCCCCCTTTACTGTTATCCAGTCCTGCTTATCTCTGTACCTGTAATTTAACTTTATACTTATCTAGCTCTATATGTAACTTAAATTAAACTATACTAAGTCTCATATTTCTAAATTGCTATATATCTTTAAATGATGGTAAACATTTAAAGTCATAAAGTTCTAATCTACCTTTACTTAAAATATAAGCTAAGTCTATACAACTTAAATTTAACTCATGTATCTTTAAGTGATGATGAAAATTTAAAATTATAAAGATCTATTTCAAATTAACAAAATATTTATACCACTCAGTTTATCCTGTAAGCCGTTTACAAAGATACAGCTTTTATTACAAAAAGGTATTTTTTCTCTAACTAAAGACAAACTTAACTGCTAAGATACTAAACAGACAGCCCTCAAATGCTCAGAGATCTAGAGAATATGGCATTTAAAATGTTTTGTTAAAAAGCTTTTTATAACAAAGAGATAGGCCAGCTGCTGGCCCACCCCATTTCCTCCGAGAAGACTGGGCACTGAAGAAACTTCATCTCAGTGACAACGCTGGTTACTGAGCAACCCTGCCCTTCACCTCAACTACTACAAAGTATTCCAGACCATGGACAAGAGGACAACGGAATCGACTTTCCCGGCGTTGCTTGGGCCAACGGTAGGCGAGTCTTCCCAAAGTCTGTAATCCACAGGTCACAAGTTATCAGCAAGAAGGCAGGTGTCCTGCAGCCCGCTACTATGGATGGAGGACCTTGGGGATGGCTGTCCATACAGCCTGCTGGCAAGTCTCTGTTATTCTTTAATCATTGATTCAGGTAAAATCTTATCCTTCTCAAGAACTCTGATGCTTTTGACGACTGATAGTCTTGCCGGCTTAAAGCAAAACAGATTCCAGTAACAGGTATTTTAGGGTTTATCTATATAAAGATAGGAAAGTCTAAGAATGTAGTTATAAAGGCCTGAGGATAAAAAGGCTTAAATGATGATAAAATGAGTTAAGACATTAAAAAGAATAAAATATGTTCCTGATTTCTCTATTTCTCATGCTACTGTTCATAGTAAAGTTCAACAATACCACTATATGATCATAACTACAAGGTCAAGATTATGATACTTTTCATTGTCAAAAAAAAATCTGTCTGTTTTAAAATGGTAATGCTTTTAGCCAAGTTGCTTCTAACATGAATATGCTACTAATGTGTCTAATACTTATGTTTCCACAAACTCTAAGGATTCTTGTAAGTTCCAGGGAGCTGAATCAGATCCAAACAGGTCAGATTCACTCCAGGTAATATTCAATCTTTCCCTGGTCCCAAATTCCCTTCACTCATCTTGGGACTCCTTGGGAACCCCTTCCTCATCTTACAATCTTCCCCTCAAGTGACAGGACCTAAGAAAAAATTTTTTTTCTAATCTCAACCTTGTCTTCTGCTCTGTCAACATCTTGCCAGGTCTAAGAGGCGCCAGGGAGTTGCATACAGCCTGGACTACAATGAAACAACCAGCTTCCCCAGGACGTGGCAGCACCCCAACCTTCTCGGGTCCCCCAAAGATGGTCAACGCCCCCCATGTCAGCAGGAAGCAGTCTTAAGAAGTCGACGCCCTTATTCCTTAACCTGCCATGTCTAAACACCCACCTTTTTTTAATAATAAGTAGAGGTGGGAATGAAAGGTTCAGGCATTATGCTGGCCTGCCCCTGTTACCTGGTGGAATCCACTCAGGCAATACCCTGGTCAGCCCAAGGTTCCATGGGAAAGAAGTCTGCACACAGGTGCAGAGGACCCCTTTAAAAGATAGGCCCCTGCACCTTTCTCTCTCTCTCTCTGCCCCTTTACGCTCGCGCTATCTCTCTCTCTCTCCCTGTTCCTGCTCTCTGTCCCCTCTCTCTGTTTCCCCGCTCTGTCTCTCTATGGCGACCGGCCATGGCGGTCAGCCATTACCCCTGTTCCTCTTCTTGGTCTCCCCATTCTACCGGCCCTTATAATAAACTTATAGTCAATATGTCTGTCTCAATATTTCTCTTTTCTTCTTTTTAAACAAAACAATAACACTTTGTCCTGTCTTGGTCCCGCCGCCTTTCTTAGCCCCAAATAAACACACAGATGCTATATTAGTTATAAAACTGTTGGCCGGCTGGAGAGATGGCTCAGGAGTTAAGAGGTCTTCCAGAGGACCCAAGTTCAATTCCCAGCACTCACATGGTGGCTCACAACCATCCATAATGAGATCTTGTGGCCTCTCCTGGTCTGCAGACAAAACACTGTATACATAATAAATAAATAAGTCATTTTAAAAAAATGCTCGATTCAGCAGCACATATACTAAAATTGGAAGGATACAGAGACTATTAGCATGGCCCCTGAGCAAGGATGACATGTAAATTTGTGAATCGTGGGCTGGAGAGATGGCTCAGAGGTTAAGAGCACTGACTGTTCTTCCAGAGGTCCTGAGTTCAATTCCCAGCAACCACATGGTGGCTCACAACCATCTGTAATGAGATCTGGTGCCCTCTTCTGGCATGCAGGCATATATGGAGGCAGAATCTTGTATACGTAATAAATAAATAAATCTTTATTTAAAAAAATTTGTGAATTGTTCCATATAAAACAATAAAAATACAAAATAAAACTGTTGACCGATGTCTTAGGCTTCTTATTGGCTAGCTCTGTCTTAATTATTAATCCATTTTTATTAGTCTATGTATTTCTACATGGCTTTACTTTACCAGAGAATGCCTGGATTGTCCTACTCTCTTGGGCCCCACATGGTGACTCTGTGGCAGGCTCTGTCTGCCTACCTTTTCCAGAATTCTCCTTGTCTCCTAGTCCCGTCTATCTTCTTGCCTTATTGGCCAACAGTGTTTTATTCATCAACCAACAAGAGAAACATACATACAGAAGGACCTCCCCCATCAATACACAGGATAGCAGGTGTTGGACAGGGTCACTTTTGACCAGTTGCTCCTGACTGGTGTGGGTTTCCTGAGGCCACTGCTTGGAATCTCCTCTGAGGTCTCTGGGATGGTAGGACTCCTTCCTCACCACCTCCTTGATCCCTTCCTATCAGATGTGGCTGCAGGGGTTTGCCTTCCAGTTGTCACATCATTGGCTCCTCTTTTTGTTGTTGTTGTTGTTATTTTGTTTTGTTTTTTGTTTTTTCGAGACAGGGTTTCTCTGTGTAGCTTTGGGGCCTATCCTGGCACTTGCTCTGGAGACCAGGTTGGCCTCAAACTCACAGAGATCCGCCTGCCTCTGCCTCCTGAGTGCTGGGATCAAAGGCATGTGCTACCACAGCCCGGCCATTGGCTCCTTTTTAATGCTCCCCATCTCTGTGTTCTCATGGGAATCTTCAGAGCTTTCGTTCCCTTGAAGGGACCAGACCCTCACCCAGCCACCTGCTTTTAGCAGCCATTACAGGCTGCAGAAAAGACACAGTCCGATAGATATAGACCTCTAACTCAGCAACATGTGCTGAGCTTCCTGACCTTGCCTGACCTCCTTAGTCACTAGGAAGCCAGATACCTCCATGTGGCAAGGATCCAATCAGAAGTTAGCTGGCAGATTCTGGATGTGCTTTATGGTAACAGTGATGGTACAGAACATAGCAACATCCCTGGGAGGGCCTATAGGCCATAATAACCAGCTGACCAATCAACACCGGCCAGGTCGCCCAAGCCCGAAAGTGCACCAATCCTAAGACTGTTTCAGACCCCAGACACTCCCCTTGCTCCACCCTAATAAATTGGAGGGTGGACCACCCTCGGTCCCTCCAAGTCCTTCTCACTCAACCTGCTGTGTCAGACAGACAGAGGAACCGAGTTAATACAGTTAACTCATTAATTAATTAATTAAAGACTGTTTTTTGCATTGGATTGGGTCTCTTGAAGGATTTTAGAAATTCACAGGGCCTTTTCATTATTACTGTCCAGCACATTTGCATACTGACACGTGCATGACACATCCATGAGGAGGCTGCTGTGGGCTTTTGATAGGAGAGATGGGACAGCTGAGTCCTTCTGCAACAGTGAGGAAAGTTCTGCAAGAACTGTCTTATAGTATCCTATGGTATCTATATCTCTAACTATGATGCTCTGAGCCTTAAGATCAAACTTCACACCACACACAGCTCTGGTAGGAATGGAAGTGCCATGGAGACAGAGGGAGCACTGACCTCATCTTGTGAAGAATGTTGCAGAGTCATCAGTTTGGGGGGAGGGTGCTCCTCCCCGCCCACAGCAGTTCCTTGGCAGTCTCAACTCACAGTGCTCTCATTTAAAGTGATCCTGTGTATAGCCACGGGATCTCCAACTGCTCCCCTTTTTCCATGCAGACTGGAAACTCATATTGAAAAACTCAATATTGTGGATCTCTGCAAGTTTGAGGCCGGCCTGGTCTACAGAATGAGTTCCAGAACAGGCTCCAAAGCTACACAGAGAAACCCTGTCTCAAAAAACCAAAGGAGGGAGAAAGAAAGAAAGAAAGAAAGAAAGAAAGAAAGAAAGAAAGAAAGGAAGGAAGGAAGAAAGAAAGAAAAGATATAAGCCAACCTAAAGCTGGGCATTCGTAAGTAAGAATACGTGTCTGTGTATTTATTTGGGAGCTGGGTGGCAGCCCCCAAAGAGCAAAGAGTAAGGAAAAAAAAAAAAAAGCCAACTACATGGGCCTCATCCATCCATCCATTCTGTCAAGGCAAGGAATGAATAAACAAAGACTGACCTCCCTGAGGAAATCTGATCATGCCAACAACAGTCTTCGACTTGAGCTGCAAGATTAGGCCTGTGAGTCTCCTGCCTGCAAGTTCACATTGAGGTCTGTGGACTTGCCAGTCTCCAGGATAGCATGGATCAGTTCCTTAAAGTAAAACTTGTTCTTGTTCCCTCTCTCCTCTCTCTTCCTCCCTGCCCCTCCCTCTCCTCCCCCTGCCACCCCTCCTCTTCCCATTTGGTTCAGTTTATCTGAAGAACTCTGACTAATACATGTGGGTCATAAAATGCAACCCAGCATCCTCCTGCCTCTTCCTTTCTGGCTGTATACTTCTGAAAACAATGTCAGTCACTGGATTTGTGGGAGCTGTAGCTGACTCAGTCACCAGCCTCCATCAGAATCTGCCACTTGAAGCCTCAGACATCGTGGAACAGAGAACAGTCATCCTTGGTGTGTGGTCCTACCCAACAGAGGCCAAATTACAGATGAGTAAGTATTGAGTTCCAAGTCTTGCTTCAGTTGGATTTTCTTTTTGAGCTTGTTGCTCACTCAGCTGCCCAGGCTGATCTTGAATTCACAGCAATTCTCCTGCCTCAACCTCTCCAGTACTGAAATTACAAGTGTAATACCCCACCTGTCTTGAACTTGTGGTAAGTCAGTCAGAGGAGGGTCCAAACCATATCACTCTGGCTTGGACAGATATCAGTCTCCTTCTCCACTGCAGGGGTCTAGCCCCCAACATCTTGAGGGAAACAGAAAGGCCAACCTTGAGGGAGAAGATGGCCTGGCATTGCTGGCTCCTAGATCTTTTCAAATGAGGAGGTTGAAAAAGGCCACCTCTGGCTAATGTAACAAGGGACCAAAAGGCAATATTGTGAGTGAAGACCTCGGACTGGGAATTTCCTTCACACTTCAGTCTAGGACGCTGGCTCAGGACAAAAATAATAATAATAATTCTGGCCAGTGGTTGTTTCCAGAGACATTGCTCACTATGACAGTGACATGTCTTCAAAACAGAACAACCTGGAGGGGACCTGCAGGCATCTCAGCCCAAAGGTGGAAAACACTTTATGTAATGTACAGATAAAGAAGATGCCAAGAGGCAGAGGAGAGCTTGCTCTGGGCTAGGAACCAGACTGAGCCTTTTATATATATCATTTCACGGAACTCTCCAAACCTCTGAAGCGGGGACAGGATGAACTCCACCACACAGATGAAACAGCCTTGGCCTTCAATGCTGGTCCAAGTTCAGTGGGTTTCAAAGCCGGTGGTTCTCCTGCCTACCTCAGCCCTGTCCCACACTCAAAGGCAGAGGGATGTGCTTACACGAATGTATGTCTATGATTCCCCAGATACAAAGACCTGTTCCCACTCAGCCACAGCACAACCACCACAGTACGAAATTGACGCCACCTCAAACATACCCTCTAGCCCATAAACCCATTCACATGTCACTGTTCATACAGTCCCAACATTCCAGCTGGGATCTCAGGCTGGGGTCTGCAGCTAGCTGCAGTGGCCTTTGGTCTCCTTCAGTTAGAACAGCCCCTCAGGCCTTCCTGTCTTTCATGACCTTGGCATTCTGCAGAGCAGGGGGATGTGCCCCAGTTTGAATCCATCTGATAGATTCCTCATGATTTTTGTATTTTTGGCAGGAATGCTACAGAAGCGATGCTGCAGTTTGTCTTGCGGATGTGTCAGGTTCTGAGGCTTGTGACAAGGATCATTACTGGTAGATGCTGAGGGACTTTTAACCAAGCACTTGGGATTGCATATTGAGAAAGAAAAGTACAACTGCTAGGAATTCTGTCCCTCAACAAATCCTTAAAGACTATGGATAGCGGTCCAGCTCCACAGAGGACAGAGGCCAGTGTGCAAGGGGAGTCACCGTTTGCTCTGGGCAGAAAGGCCCGAGTTTTGTAGCCTTTTCCCGGGAGTGGCCTTGAGTGGTTGGAATGAATTCCTCAGTAAGCCACTCAGAGAGGAGGGAAGACCTCACACAGTCTTCTCAAATAGACAGAGAGCAAGGAGCTGGGTAGTGGGTAAAAAGGGGTGCCTGGCCCAGCCTAGACACAGGGGAGTGTGGGGTGAAGAGGTGCCTTGGTCCTGCCTCAACGAGATGATGGGACAGACTTAGTAGACATCCTAGGGGAGGCTTTACCATCTCTGAGGAGCAAATGAAAGGTGGGTGTAGGAGTGGCGGGGAGGGGAAAGAAAGAAGGGAGGGGGAACAGGAATTGGAATGTAAAAACTAAATTAATAATAATTTAAAAAAAAAGGATGCAGCAAACACATCAAAGGCCAACAATAGAGAATGATGGAAGAAAACGGAGGTGTCTACACAGGCAGCAAGTCCGAGCAAGTGCTCCAAGCCAGCCTGTAACTGACTCAAAACCCAAACTAAGCGTCAACAACAACAAAGTTTAACAGAAACACAAAACTGTTATATTTAGCCTTTAACGGCCGAGCTATCCCTCTAGCCCCTGAAACACAAAACTGAGCAGCTCACAATTCTTGTTTTAAAAGTTGTGAGAGTCGGGCGTTGGTGGCACACACCTTTAATCCCAGCACTCGGGAGGCAGAGGCAGGCGGATCTCTGTGAGTTCGAGGTCAGCCTGGTCTCCAGAGCGAGTGCCAGGATAGGCTCCAAAACTACACAGAGAAACCCAGAAACCCTGTCTCAAAAAACCAAAAATAAAAGAGAGAGAGAGAGAGAAAGCCATGCAGTGGTGGTGCTCGCCTTTAATCCCTGCACTCAGGAGGCAGAGGCAGGCGGATCTCTGTGAGTTCGAAGCCAGCCTGGTCTACAGATTAAGTTCCAGAACAGCCAAAGCTACACAGACAAGCCCTGTCTTGAAAACAAAAACAAACAAAAAAAGTTGTGGCAAAATACCAGGAGTGGTGGCCCATGTCTGAAATCCCAGTGCTCAGGTAGCATCCTGGAGGCTCAACAGGAGCCCCAAGCCAGCTCAGAATAAACAAAAATACATAAAATTGTGGTTAAAAACAATCTAGCAGAGCATTTATTATTTTAATCATTCATAGGTGCACCACTCACAGTCATTAAATGTGTTCACCATGTTTTGTAACCATTACCTTTACATATACATAAAACCTTTTTATTATCCCCCCAAAAGCGATTCCATACCTATTAGAGGATCCCTGCCCCCGCCACTTGTCTCCAATATCTGGTGACCCCTCCCCATCCTGCCACTCTGAGCTGATGCTTGAAGCCGATCATCATGTCCCACTCATAGACAAGAGCAGAGAGAAATGCTCAGCCCCATCTCTACACTTACACAGTCCAGGGCCCAAATCTGGGACAGGGATGCTCAGGATGGGTGGGTCTTCCTGATTTAAATAACATAATGAAAACAATCCTGGCAGAAAGTGCCACAGGCCGACCTGATCTGCTGCTCTGAGACTCTCTTCCAAGTGATTTGAGATTGTCAAGGCCCTAATGAAAAGTAGCCATCACAGCTGCTGTAGATGCCTGAGTCTTCACCGTTGGTTTCCTAGTCTACCCATGGATACACAGAAGTCCTGCTAGCTCTCTGGTTGCCTTGTGGGGAGGCGGCTCTGCTTTGGGGGTTTTATTTGTTTTGCTTTTACTTTAAATATTTTATTTTTATTTGTGTGTCTGACTGTCTGTCTGTCTGTCTGTCTGTCTATCTGTGTGAATTTAGGCCCTGTGTGTGCAGGTGCCCTCAGAGGCCAGAGAGAATCAAAATTCCCTGGAGCTGGGGTTACAGGGAGTTGTAAGCTGTGGGATGAGGGTGCTGGGAACTGAACTTAGGTTCTTTCTGTCCTGTGTTTAATCAGCTGATTCAATTCGTCTGGAAGGAAAGCTCATTCGGTTAACACCTTCCACAGGAAACTTCCTCTGCAGGGGCTTCTATTTTCACTCATCAGCCACGCTGCCTTTCTAGGCAGAACACTTCACACAGGCCTTACTGTTATACTTTTGCTTAAATTAGAAAAAGGCGCAAGATGAGACATGAGAACAAGAGATACATTAACCATAGTTTATTATAGGGTGGAAGAATGAGAGGGGAGTGAGAGAGAAATAGAAGAACAGAGCAGGGCAGAGCAGTATAAGAGAAAAGAGAGAGTGGGCAGGGGTCTGTCTTTTAAAGGGACCCTCTATACCTGCGTGCAGACTTAGTTCCCATGGAACCCTGGGCTGACCAGGGTACTGCCTGAGTGGATTCTTCCATTTAACAGGGGGCAGGCTAGCATAATGCCTGAACCTTTCACTTAACAATACTTGAACCAAGTAGAAGCTGCACCCTGACCTCAACACCATAGCATTTCTCCTGGACTCAGGCCTCCGACCAGGCAGCCCATTGACGTTTCTAGGGCAACCTTCTCAATTTCCAGAAGAGAAAAGTAAGACTCTAAGAGGTTAAATGCCCTGTAGAAAAACATGAATGTGTACATAGCAGTCTGAAATTCAAACTACTAAGTCCTCTACCAGCCCTAGAGTCCTACACCCCTCATTTCCATAGCATGCTCCCCTTGGTCTCAGCTGTGCATATTGTGTTTGGGTAACACTGGCCCCATAAAGACATTTTTTTTCTCTCATTTTTTGAAGTATTTCAGTAGTTAGTTGGCCGTATGCTCCCACAAGCTGAAAGTACTATTCTGTGCTATTGAACAAGGGGGGCCATTAGCCGGGATGTGGAGAAATGTGCACAAATCCTCTGCTGAAGCTATGTGGCTTATTTTAGAAACTCTCCCATCAGTTCTTCACTTGGAGAGAGGCGTTGCTTCCTGGTTTCCCTGGATGATTTTTTAAATTTCTGTTTAAGGATTAGTACCCAGATGAGTCTACGTGATTACAGCACAGCCAGGCTTGGGTGGGGGATGAGCACAGTTTGGCCGGCCTGTGAAGGAAACTGCATTCTGCAAAGATTTACCCAGCTCTGTCTGGGTCATCACAGACTGAGGCAGATCTACAGGCTGTTACAGCTGGCCTTCTGTTTTGATGTTAACATCAATACAGCTGCTGGCTTTCATTTGCTTAGTTGCCTTTTTTTTTCTTTCTTCTTTCTTTCTTTTGAGATAGGGTTTCTCTGTGTAGCCCCGACTTTCCTAGAACTCTTCTTTGTACAAGCTGGCCTTGAACTCATAGAGATCCCCTTGCCTCTGCCTCCCCAGTGCTTGGATTAAAGATATGGGCCACCACCTCCCCACTGCCTTTCTTTTTTTTTCAACCATATTTTGTCTTTTCCTAAGTCAGCCATGGAGGTCAAAGGACACCTTGCAAAAATTGGTTCTCTTCTTACAACATGTGGGTCTGGGCCTGAACTTAGGTCTTCAAGTTTAAAAGCAAGTTTAGTTTAGTCAGTTTGTATATGTATGTATGTTTACCATGGTGTGTGTGTATGTGTGTGTGTGTGTGTGTGTGTGTGTGTGTGTGTGATGGTGTGTGTTTGTCTGCATCGTGTGTTCACCATGATATGTATGTCACCATGGTATGTGTGTCTGTGTGAGAGGTTTTGTTCTCCTTCCATTGTGTGGATCTCAGGAATCAGGGCCCTCAGTCTCAGCCTCAGCCTCAAGTGCATTTACCCACCGAGCCATGATGAGCCACTTCACGGATCTTCTCACATGCCTGGCAAGTTACGCTGTAGTGAGACGCTCAGGACTGTCCAAGTCTCCTCATAACCCAGCAACAGGCTTACCTCAGAGCAAGTGACCTATAGATGGAAGTGGAGGTCACAATGAGGATGACAGTCTCAGATTTTCACTGGCCTGGAAAGGAGACTTTTGAGGGGGTTGCTGTGAGGAGTGGGAACCGGGGAAACTGGTAGATATGGGTAGAAGTTTTACTGGGCACTTTGCAGTGTAATTCCTTATTCCCATACCTTATCTAGAGACTTCTGTAAAACCTTATGCTGCCCCCCCCCACTTTTGAGTGCAACATCACACTGAGACTGTTTGGTGACCAGCATCTAAGAAAGCCTTGATGACTCTTGCTTGCTTAGTGTCATGCCCTCACACACTATCCCTTCCTCATTGACCTGGGAAGTTGTGTGCTGTAACAGGATGTCAGCAGAAAGTGGATTGAGGGGGATTCTGAGGCTGTCCTCCTCATCATGACCTCCACCTTGGTCTATGGGACCATCTGCCCTCAGGGGAGTCTGTTGCTGTGTTGTTTTTTGTTTGTTTGAGACAAGGTTTTTCTGTGTAGCCCTGGCTGTCCTAGAACTTTGTAGACCAGGCTGGCTTTGAACTCACTGAGATTCACCTGCCTTCCAAATGCTGCACCCAGCCTGTCGTTGTATTTTAAGGAGACTTGAGCAGCCTTATGGAGAAGTTCATGCTGTAGCAAGCAAGCCTCCCACTACAGCCAGAGCAACTTGTCAAGTCTGCGAGGACATCCTTTGGTTCCAGCCAAGAAGTGGACCCTGGTCGCCCTAACTGACATCCTGTTGTAATATCCTGACACTCTTGAGCCAGAACTGCTCAACTGAGCCAGTCCCAAAATGCCAGAATTGTGTGAGATGACAGACGGCTTACTCTTCTCATAAATCTTTAAGTTTTGGAGTTCACTATGCCCTGAGCATCACACAGGCAGCCTAACTGATGCAGCTAAGCCATCTCAGTCATGGGTACAGTAAGGACACAGTAATTGCCCACATTTCACTAGCTCTTGATTCTAATGCCAAAGCAAGATCTACCTGGAACTTGTGTGAGGTTACCATTGAAGGGACCAGCTCCCCTTTCGGCAGCCAAAACAGCCGAACACGTGCTTGCCATAACCTTGCCTTGGTCACTTAGAGGTCAGATGCCTGCCTCGTGGCAAGGAACTAATCAGAAGTTAGCTGGTGGTGCTATGCTTTATGGCTCTGGGTGTACTTTACGGACAAGCACACAGCAACGACGCAGAGCATAGCAACCACCCTGGGAGGGCCTATGGGCCATAACAACCAGTTGACCAATCAACACAGGGCAAACCCTCCAAGGTTGGAGGCACACCAATAGTGAGCCTTGCATACCCCTAGACACTCCCCTTACGCTGCCCTACAAGATTTCTTGGGAGGCCCTAGGTCTTGTCTTTGCTAGCCATCCACCATGGCAAATGGATGAAAGACCCGAGCTAACATGGGGTTAGCTTGTTAAATTACAATAACGCCTCGTGCAGTTTGCATCAAGCTCTTGAATCTACCTGGTGATTGGGGTGACTGTGGTCATGGCCTGGGACCCCGGATACCTGAGTTTTCCGGGGATCTAACACCATCACCACTAAGTAGGAAAATGAAAAGTGTTTGTGATTCAGAGGAAAGGAAATGGGTGTATTTAGGAGCTGACTATGCTCTCAGGGTGCTGGGTTGTTGTTTTTTTCTCACTGAGTGTTGCTTATAGTTTTTGAAATGCCACTGGCTCCCACAGGCACTGTTGTCACTAGGGTCCAGTGCCCCTGCAGTCCTTCTCTTCCTTTCCAGGTATTTCCCCTGAAGAACACACTGTCCCAAAGCCAGGAACTGTCTCTGTGATGGGGTGACTGGAGGACACTTCTTGCCTCTTCAGTGCAGTAGCTCTGCTTTCAGGAGTTAGACTTCCTTTCTAAGTCATAGATGTGTGTCTCTAGTCACAGTTACTCCAGAGGGTAAAGCAGGAAGAAAACTTAGACCCAGGAGTCTAGGAAAGGCCTGGGCAGCATAGCTGGTCTCTTTAAAATTATTATTTTTTTTTAATTTAGTTGCATTGTGATCATGTTGGGCATGCAGTGAGAACACAGTCATATCCCAATTGGAGTTCTGTAGAAATGATCAAGTTTCTTCAAGACATAGATGTAACTAAGAGAAAGCAAAGGCCAGGCAGGTATTGTGCTATGTGCCTGAAATCCCAGCACTTGGTTGGCCTAGACTATCCATAGCAAGACCCTGTCACAAAACCAAGCACTGGGCATACAGCTCAGTGAGAGAGTGCTTACCAGTACTTGCAAAAGCCTGGGTTTGATCCTCAGCAGGGAGAAAAGAAAAGAGAGGGGAAAAGAAAAGAAAGGGTGTTCAAGATATATGACTGGATTAAGAAATACTGAAGACATGTTAATTGAGCAAAATATATGGACCTTATTTATATCAAGGTATGAAAAAGTCAACTGTGAGAATGTGTTTTCCCAATGGAACTGAATTTTAAACATGGTTCTAATATAAGATGTGACTAACATTTTGTTGACTATGAAGGGACCAGCTCCGCATTTCGGCAGCCATAACAGCCGAACACGTGCTTGCCATGACCTTGCCTTGGTCACTAGGAGGTCAGATGCCTGCCTCGTGGCAAGGAACTAATCAGAAGTTAGCTGGTGGTACTATGCTTTATGGCTCTGGGTGTGCTTTACAGACAAGTGCACTGCAATGACGCACAGAGCATAGCAACCACCTGGGAGGGCCTATGGGCCATAACAACCAGTTGACCAATCAACACAGGGCAAGCCCTCCAAGCCTGGAGCCACACCAATCCTGAGTCTGTGCGTACCCCTAGACACTCCCCTTACACTGCCCTACAAGATCTCTATGCAGATGCTTCGAGCTGTCTTTTCTATCCATCCACCATGGTGGATGGATAGGAAAGACCGGAGCTAACATGGAGTTAGCTCATTAAACAACAATAAAGCCTCATGCAGTTTGCATCAAGCTTTCAAGTCCGCCTGGTGATTAGGGTGACCGAGTCCTGGGCTGAGATCCTGGAGGTCTGAGCTTTCCGTCTTACAACTATTAGTTCTATATAGTCTAGCATTCATAAAGTCCTTATCTGTTAGAGACTGATGCTAACATGCTTGTGAGATGATATCATGCCTAGTAGTCATTTAAAATTCTAATGTAGGAGCTGACAAGCTTTTCCTAAAAGGGCCACATGGTTTGTCACAGTTCTTCAGATTGCAGTAGTCGTTCTAAAGCAGATATAGCTAATATCCACATGAGTGGACATGGCTGGATTCCAATAAAACTTTATTTATAAAACAGGAAGCGGAAAAAGAAAACAGGAAGCAGGCTGCATTTGGCCCATGGAATTGTGGTTTGCCAATCCCAGCTCTACTGAAAAAAAAAAAAAATACTACCAGGAGAGGTGAGAAGTGGAAACAATGGGTAAAATATTGATAACCGTTGAAGCTGGGTGACAGGTCTGTGGCATTTCAGGGCACTTTTTCTCCATTATTTCCCCCACATCCTTGACTTTTGTGCATGCATACTTTCATTTCAAGCTGGTGTTTAGTCGGAAGACGGAAGTCGGCCTCCCAGAATCCGACAACAGCAGATCCCTGCGGTCAGTTCTTTTGGTGGGGTCTTTATTATTTCCCAGGAGACGCAAGGGCGCATTTCCTTTCAGAGCCTCACACCCTGGTAAACAGTTTTCCTAAAATGGAGATTCCAGTGCTCAGGGATAGAGCTCACAGCCCTCAGGGAAGCAGTGTTGTTTTCGTATTTCTCAGTGGGAAATCGGAATGTCCTGGGGAGGACTAGAAATTCTCCAGCAGCTCTGTGAAGCACTGGGAACTCAGGAAGTTGGAATCTGGTCAAAACATCTGGGAGTTTAAAGGAAAAAAAAGTTAAGCTATTCATCAGGCCCCATAAACTCTCTCAAGAGCAGATACTGTAATTATACAGAAAAGAGACAAGGAGCCATGTTGTCAGCAGAAAGGAATCACACACATTTCTGGTGAAACAGCCCTGAATGGGAGGCTGAGCCCTTACCTAATTTTGGATCATGGGTAGCAGATCTTTTATTTTGAGAAAGGAATTGGTCTTTTTTCCCCCCTAAGCTTTTTCACAGCACCCGTGGAAGCTGCTCTCATTACGTGCCTGCTGTGCCGTTTGTCCTCCATCAAAGTCAGCCCCATGCCTCTGTGCCAGCTTGGCAGGATCTCTCATGTGACTATATAAATCCTACCCACCATTCAAACTCCAGCCTCACCTACTGAGCTTTCCCTGCATTGTTTGACACTACCCACTGTTATCATTCAACTGTGTATGACCCTGTGTGTGACCTAGGGTAATTAATGCTGGTGCTGTTCCACCCCAGAGGCTGAAGAGATGGCACAGATGGCTCAGTGATTAAGAGCACTGGCTGCTCTACCAGAGGATCTGGGTTCGATTCCCAGCACCCACATGGCAGTTTACAACCATCTGTTAATTCCAGTTCCAGGGGATCAGATGCTCTCTTCTGGCCTCCAAGGGCACCAGACACAAACAGACATGCAAGCAAAACACCCATACACACAACTCCCTGCAGCGGCAGGAGGATCTCTGTGAGTTTGAGGCCAGCCTGGTCTACAGAGTGAGTTCCAGGACGGCCAGGACAACAGAGAAACCCTGTCTTCAAAACAAAACAAAACAACTGTTAGACCCCCGAAAACTCAAGTATCCGGGGTCCCAGGCCACGACTGCAATCACCCAATCACCAGGCAGATTCAAGAGCTTGATGCAAACTGCACGAGGCTTTATTGTAATTTAATGAGCTAACCCCATGTTAGCTCGGGTCTTTCACCCACCCACCATGGCGGATGGCTAGAAAAGACGACTCCTAGGGCCTCCCAAGAGATCTTGTAGGACAGTGTAAGGGGAGTGTCTAGGGGTACGCACAGGCTCAGGATTGTGTGCCTCCAGGCTTGGAGGGTTTGCCCTGTGTTGATTGGTCAACTGGTTGTTATGGCCCATAGGCCCTCCCAGGGTGGTTGCTATGCTCTCTATGTCATTGCTGTGTGCTTGTCCGTAAAGCACACCCAGAGTCATAAAGCACAGCGCCACCAGCTAACTTCTGATTGGTTCCTTGTCACGAGGCAGGCATCTGACTTTCTAGTGACTAACTTCTGATGGGTTCCTTGCCACGAGACAGGCCTCTGACCTCTAAGTGACCAAGGCAAGTTTATGGCAAGCACGTGTTCAGCTGTTATGGCTGCTGAAAGGGGAGCAGGTCCCTTCACAACAACAAAAGTGATTGTGAAGTCATCTTTTGGCTAGGAATAGAATTGCTGGGTCATAAGGTGCCCATATATAAAGCATCAACAAATACTGCCAAATAGTTTTCTAAAGTGGTTATAGACCACTGCCCTCCCACCTGCAAGTACTTTGTGAGACTTGCAGCTGCTCCAAATACCAAATACTTGGTTTTCTATCCTGCTCTTTTAACCATTCTGGTATGGTGTAGGAGAACCCTCGTGGTTTAATTTGCTTATCCCTGGCCACTAAAGCTACTGAGCACTTTTTAATGGATTCCCTGGCCACTTTGACATTCTATCTTGAAATGTTCAAATCATTGATTATGTTCTTTTGGGCAGGTTGTCTTTTTCTTATTGCCCTGAAGAAAGTATCTGTACATTTGTTTGTATGTTAATTATTTTTATGCAGCTGTATTCTTACATCTGATAGATTTCCATTCCTTATCTTAAAGGTATTTTTGGTCTGTCAGTGGTGGTATACACCTTTAATCCCAGCACTTGGGAGTCAGAGGCAGGTGGATCTTTGAGTTCGATGCCAGCCTAGTCTACAGAGCAAGTTCCAGGACATCCAGGGCTACACAGAGAAACCCTGTATGGAAAAACCAACCAAATAAACAAAAAAAAATCCTGTTAATCAAAAAATCCTATTATTATTATTATTATTATTATTATTATTACTGGTTTTTCAAGTTCTGGGGTTAAAGGTATACGCCACCACCACCTGTTGATTAACAGAAGTTTTACAT
Source organism: Cricetulus griseus (assembly GCF_003668045.3). Classification (NCBI taxonomy): domain Eukaryota; kingdom Metazoa; phylum Chordata; class Mammalia; order Rodentia; family Cricetidae; genus Cricetulus; species Cricetulus griseus. The sequence goes on from NC_048598.1 coordinate 127,018,522, forward strand.
TTTAATGAACTATGTAATATGTTTTTCGCCTTTAATGGCTATTACTTTTTGTGTACTGGCTCTTCCAAGTTCATGAAGATTGGTTTGTGTTATCTTTTAGAAATCATGCCCCATCCTGAGGGTCAGTCATTCAGGGTCCCAAAGGGGGGCTGCCTGAAAGAGTCATGGGCGAGAGAAGGGAAGGAGACCAATCGTCGCAAAAGAGGGGACCAGAGTCCATCTGTGCAATTGTCAAGGTCTCGATTTATTGGGGCTCAGAGTGGGCTTATATAGCCCTGCAACTAGGAAATTAGGCAGGGGGGGGATAGCAGGAAGGAACATCTGGTATTTGCTGGGGCTGGGACATTCTTGTGGTATCTTCGAAACAGCAGGCAGAAAGGCTCTCACCTTTTCTCGGAACGCAGTCGTTAGCAGTCCCGCTTGGCCAAGCTTATCTAATTGTGGGTCTCACAAGAGGCTCACAGAATCGGCTTTAAGCCGAAAACTTAAAGGTCATAAAAGGACTTACAAAGATGGGCTTTTAAACCCCATAGTTTAGGGCCCATGGCCCTTAACAAAATCATATTATTTCACTTTTCACCTTTAGGCCTGTGATTAATCTGGACTTGTTTTTTGCATTCAGAGAGATAAAGGAAGATGTGAATATTCAGAGGATCAGCACCATGTGCTCTAAGGATTGTATTTCTTCCTAATGTGTGGCATTGGACCTTGGCTGTAAGTCAGGTGACTACCCACGTGTGCGGCTATCTAGGGACATCTTATTTATCTACATTCTCACTGACACTGCATGTTTTTAATTGTGGTAGTTTAAAAACCAGCAATTTAGTTGGGTGTGGTGGCACTCACCTGTCATCCTAGCACTCAGGACAGAGTCTGGTGCAAGAGGATGAAGACTTAGAGGCCAGTCTGGCTATGTAGTGAAATCTTTGCCTATCATGCCCCAGGAACGGCCCACACCCAGGAGTATATGGACAGTGCAAATTAGACTTGGTGAGTTGTTTTTTAAAAGGATATGAAGTTAGGGGCTTAAAGGGGTGAGAAGTGGACCTGGGATGAGTTAAGGGGAGTTGCTGGGAGCAGGTATGATCAAAATACATTGTGGGACATTCTCAAAGGATTAATAAAATTATCTTTTAAAAAGGGATCTGCGGCTTTCCCTGACACCTCACAATACTGCAAGGAGCTGTGGAGCTAGCTCCTCCTGACTCGAACCAGCGTCTATTCCTGCATTTGAAAACACTGCATTGAAAGTCAAACTGATAAACTGTGATGCTGCCTGTATCATGGAATATTGCTCTGCAATAAATAAATTAAAAATAAAAAGAGCTGTAAAGACATGAAAAGACACGGAGGAAGCAGGGGCATGGTGAATAGGAGGCCAGTCTACTAGGTTCAGTCCCCAAACTCAATCATTGAGGATGATGGAGAAGCAAAGAGTCAGAGCACAAAGGATTTTCAGACAAGGAAAGTTCTGGTTTGTCTTGGTTTGGTTCTGTTATTATTTATTTATTTAATGTTTTGACAGAGTTTTTCTGTATAGCCCTGGGTGTCCTAGAACTTGCTCAGTAGACTAAGCTGGCTTCAAACTCAGATATCTGACTGCTTCTGCCTCCTGAGAGATGGGATTAAAGGTTTGTGCCACCACCATCTGGTTGGTTTTATTTTTTGTTTGTTTTTGTTATGTTCCTTATTTTGATAGAGTCCCATGTAGCCTAGGCTGGTCTCAAACTTGCTATGTAGCCAAGGCTAGCCTAGAATTCCTGACCTCCTGTCTCTACCTCCCCAGTGCTGGGGATTATAGGTGTGTACTACCACACAAGCCTCCAAACTATTCTGTATGGTATTGTGATGGTGGACATGTGTGCTGTAAATTTGTCAAAAGCATATAACATAGGGGGCCAGCAGATGGCTCAGTAGGTTAAGCCTCTTGCCACCAAGTCTGATGACCTGAGTCCCTGGAACTCACATAGAGGAAGGAGAACGCCTACTCCTGAAAGTTGTCCTCTGATCTCTCCACTAGAAATGTGGCCCGTGCATGCACACTGAATGAATGAATGAATGAATGAATGAATGAATGAATAAATAAATAAATAAATAAATAAATAAATAAATGCCAATGTAAACTATGGACATTAGTGATAAGGTTTCGTGTTTGAGGTCCATTAATTAATGCATATACTCTCTGGTGGAGAATGTGGGTAAAGAAGAAGCTGTGCTTGCTGGGCCAGGGACACATGGGAACTGTAGATGGAGGCTCTGTCCCACTTGGTCCTGAAGCCATTTAGTCCTAAATAAACACACAAAGGCTTATATTAATTATAAACTGTTTGGCCAATGGCTCAGGCTTCTTATTAGCTAGCTCTCTCTTAATTATTAACCCATTTCTATTAAGCTATGTATTGCCATGAGGCTGTGGCTTACCCATGATGCTCCGGTATATTACTCCTTTAGCGGCTACAAGGCATCTCCCACTGGCTACTCCTTTGTGTTCCTCTTCCCAGCCTCCCTAGTCTGGTTGCCCCACCTATACTTACTGCGTGGCTACTGGACAATCACCATTTATTCACCAGCCAAAAAGAGAAACATATATTCACAGCATACAGAAGAATATCCCTCATCAGGGAACTCTTTGTGTTTTCTACTCAATTTTACTATAAATCTAAAACTGCTATTTAGAGATGAAGTCTGCACCCTGCGCCCAAGGCTCAGGGAACATTGTGGGAGAGGAGGTGGAAAGACTGTCGTCGTCAGAGGAGCAGGGAGTTTGCTGTGAGATTGTGTCTCCTACAAGTGTCAGAGAAGCTACACTCCTGAAGCCCCATCAACATGGCTGCCTAGACATGATCTCAACAAGGACAATATCAACAGACCCGCTAACATGGTATGGGGGAAGTTTGTGAGGCCTCAATACTAAACGAAGAACTACAGGCAACCAAGGAATGCTGAGAATTGGAGAAATAGTCTTCTCCAGGGAAGAAGCATACCAATTGGTTGTCCACTACCAAATGGTCAGCCAAGAAAACATACACACACAAGCAACATTATATAGCTGAGCACCTTGTATTTATATATTTAAGAACACACACACACACACACACACACACACACACACACACACACACAAACACACACGTGCGTGCGTCCCTCCTGTAATCTTTTACCTTAAATTAGAAATAAAGAAGTGCAGGATGAGACATGAGACTAAGAGACATATTAACCAGTTTATTATAGGCCCAGCAGAGTAGAGAGACTGAGAGAGAAGAGGAACAGGGTTAATGGCTGACCGCCATGGCCGGTCTCGAGAGAAAGAGGCAGAGAGAAGAGGGGCAGAGAGAGAGAGTAAATGGGCTGAGGTCTGTCTTTTAAAGGGGTCCTCTACACCTACGTGCAGACTTAGTTCCCATGGAACCCTGGGCTGACCAGGGTACTGCCTGAGTGGATTCTGCCAGGTAACAGGGGCAGGCCAGCATAATGTCTGAACCTTTTGAAGGAACCGGCTTCCCTTTTGGCAGCCATAATGGTCGAACATGTGCTTCTATGACCTTGACCTAGTCACTAAAATCAGATGCCTGTCTCGTGACAAGGAGCCAAGCAGAGGTTAGCTGGTGGCGCTATGCTTTACGACCCTGGGTGTGCTTTACGGAAAAGCACACAGCAATGACGTAGAGAGCATAGCAACCACCCTGGGAGGGCCTATGGGCCATAACAACCAGTTGACCAATCAACACAGGGCAAGTCCTCCAAGCCTGGAGGCACACCAATCGTGAGCCTGTGCGTACCCCTAGACACTCCCCTTACGCTGCCCTATAAAGATCTATGCGCAGCAGCTTCAAGCCGTCTTTCTAGCTGTCTGCCATGGCGGGTGGTTGAAAGACTCGAGCTAACATGGGGTTAGCTCGTTAAATTACAATAAAGCCTCGTGCAATTTGCAGCAAGCTCTCGAATCTGCCTGGTGATTGGGGTGACCTCGAACCTGGCCTGGGACCCCGAATACTTGAGTTTTCGGGGGTCTAACACTTTCACCTCTACCACCACCAGCAACAACAACAAATTAAGAAAAAGAGAACTTCAATTTGAAAGAGAACAAGAGGGTAAATGAGCAGGGTTGGAAAGAGGAAAAGGAAGGAGAAAACGATGTAAGTATATAATAATATCAAAAAGTAAAAGTTATAACCATAAAAAATAAATGAAATTGATTATATACTTTTAAAAACTGAAGTCTTTAAAAATGTACAAAAAATTCCTCACTTTGGATAATTGTCTGGTTTCTGGGTCATATAAAAACATACATACTATATCACCTCGAAATTATGCCCTAGAATCGCACCCATAGCAGACAAGAAACCGACCCAGATTATGCTTGTGTTTCTTTGAGTTTTAGTGCGGCATGGACATTCAGCACACAGCACATGCTGTAAGATCTGGTAGCCACACTCTCTACCCAAAGCCACTTCTTGTTTCATTGTAACCCTCAAAGCCAACGACACACACTACACTCCATCCAGACCCTGCAGCCACAGGTGGCCTCATGTTTTGAATGACACAGTTTCCATTTTTTGCTCTTGTAACGTTCCCATCTAGGCTTTATTGAATTGCTGTTACCAAAGGCCAGTGATACACTTTCTAGATGGATCTAATTTTCTTATAAAGCAGAGGCAGATAGGACCCTGGTGCTGACATTGAACTTAGCCTTGAGCACGGCTGAACTCTGATTGGTTGAATTTGAGGGCTCTTCAGTCTGTCAACAATGCCCATTTATAGAGGCAGCCAGCTGTTTGGGAAGTGATCAGATTGCCCCTGTTTTCTGTCTTACACAGATCCTGATTATATTTGGGCTGCTGCCTGCAGTGTTTGTTTCAGTGGCACCCAGAGTTAGAATATTCCAAAATGAAATGTCTTTTCATCCAACATCTGAAAACACCTGTGCGTTCTGTGTAAACTGTTCCGCAGACAAAGGAGAAAGTTGAATGTGGATGTTCTCACATCAAGGCCAGATGTTTGGGTGCAAGCTTGCACCTGGAACAGAACAGTCCATTGTGTGAACCTCACAGGAGGCCTGAGTTTGCCTTTCTAGTCATCCATGTTCCAGCACCGAGAGGGGGCAGAGGGTGTTGGTGGCTTCCTAGAGAACTTCCGTCTTCTCTTTCTCCCAGCTCTCCCATCTTCAGCCTCCTCTTCACGTTTTATGTCTTCCTGGCAGACTATGGTTCCTTGGGCTTGCTAACAGAAGTCCCCCTCTCTCTCTGCTGCCATACCTGAGAGTGATCACTTCAACCACAAGGTAGAAGGAGAGAACTAACTCCCAGGCCTCCCCACTTCCCCACTCCCACAATCCCGGTGACCAGTCTAGCTCCTGTTTGACCTGCTTTGTTTCTCTGTATTTCTTTTCCTCAGCTGCTGCAGAATCATAAATGAGCTTTCATCTGTAGCCTAAACCAAAATTCTTAGACCAGAAATGGAAGTACTGAAGGCAGACTAACCTCCAGGTTCAAGAAAAAAAAAAAATCCCTGTGGCGTTTCTCCTCCTCAGCTGTCCCATTGTGGGTCTTCCAGGGATACACATTCTGGTCAGAATTCTTAGTGTTTGCTACAGGGTGTGCAGTTATTTTGTTCCGTGTGTGGTGGGACATGGTTATTCTAGAAAAACAGGCAAGCTATGATTGGAACCAAATATTCTCACTGTCTATGCCTCTCTTAGGATTGGACCCCCTATCAGGGAGGACAAAGGGGCTTATTAGGGTTCACAATGGGTCAATATGTTACCATGCTTTGGATGTCTGAGAATTTTAGAACCAAGTGAAGAATAAGAGCAGCAATGTACATGCCACAAGTTTTAAGTCCTTACAGCAACGTGGAGTAGATGTTACTACTAAAGGCTTGCCCCATTTCCTACAGCTATCTAGGAGAAACCTAAGAAAACATTTTATTCATTGAATATATTTTGTATTGTTGGTTGTATTTGTTTCCTTTTTTTAAAAAAAAAAGATTTATTACTGACTATGGTGGCACATGCCTTTAATCCAAGTCCTTGGGAGGCAGAGGCAGGAGAATCTCTGTGAGTTCAAGGCCGCCTGGTCTACAAAGTAAGTTCCAGGACAGCCAAGGCTACACAGAGAAACCCTGTCTCAAAAAGCCAAAACCAAAACAGTAATCTCCAATATTGAAATTAGCTTCTAGCTGAATATGTGTACATTCTGGTCATTGAATAGCTTCTCCAGGAAGACTTGCTGATGTTATAAAGAGGTGCCAACAGTAGGTGGCAGTGTTTCCCACAGGAGCCGCAGAACCCACAAAGCTCTGCACAGATGCCTAGAGATGTGAAAACAAATTGATCATAGCAACTGCCTGCATTTTTTGTGTGTGCTGGGGATTGAACCCATGACCTTGTGGATAGCAGGTAAGCACTCGACTGCTGAGATACACCCCCAGCCCTAAGTTTAAAATTTTTGTCCATTTATACATGATTTTATTTTTATTTACTTTTTTTCTTTTCTTTCTTCTTCCTTCCTTTCTTCCCCCTCCTTCCCTCCCTCCCTCCCCCCTCTCTCTTTCTTTCTTTCTTTTGAGATAGGGTCTCTCTACATAGCCCTAGATGTCCTAGAACTCACTACATAGACCAGGTTGGCATTGAACTCACAAAGATCTTCCTGCTCCTGCCTCCCAAGAGCTGGAGTTAAAGACATTTACCACCGGGCCCAGCTACATGTGATTTATTTTTAAACCATTTTGGTAAAAAACAAATCAGGGTAGACCTTGGTAAAAATGTTAAAGGAAGGAGCAGGTGCCTCCTTCCCTGCCTATCAGCTGCCCAAACCCCCTGAGATGCTCCCACAGATCTGGCTCATCCAGAAACACCCCCAGGAGGGTTAGTTCAACCCCATTCACCTGCCCCATCAGTTATGTGCCGGTTTCCTCCTCCCTTCCCTGAAGGCCATCACTGTGCACCTCTGGGGGCTGGTCCAGCCTGGACCTGTCTGCCTCGGCTCACAGTTCTCATGAAAGAGCCAATCACACTTCTGGAGAGGACAGTCCTGACGATGAGTAACTAAAGGTAACAGTTGTGGGCTGTGAGAAACGCATTTTAGGAACAAGAGATGCTTCACCAGGCTTGTGCCTGAGGTCCAATAGGCAGCTGTATGTAGCAAGCCCAGCTACAAGTGAAAAAATGTGTCCCTTCCAAACTTAAGCTTCAGAGAAATACTTGTTTCTACCCACTGTCAGGCCACCTGGAGTCCTAGGGTGGGCAATATACTCTTTTAATTTTGGAGATAATCAGGTTTTAGATATCTTCCTACTGTAAATGTAATAACAGGTGTTGAAATCGTGCATAATACCATGGAAACAAGAGAGTGAGGTAGGAGGTGCCTTTTTCTTTTTCCTTTTTTGTTTTTCGAGACAGGATTTCTCTGTGGCTTTGGAGGCTGTCCTGGGACTAGCTCTTGTAGACTATGCTGGTCTTAAACTCACAGAAACCCGCCTGCCTCTGCCTCCTGAGTGCTGGGACTAAGGGCCTGCACCACCAATGCCCGGCAGGAGGTACCTTGATCACCAAGTGAACACTAATATGCCGAGGAACTGACTGATGACTTTTCTAATGATACCTCCCGGACAGTTTATATGCAAATCTCATACTAATTAATTAATTATTTGTGTTTTGTTTGCTGTCTTAGTCAATGCTCTATTGCTGTGAAGAATCCATGACCACGGCAATTCTTACAAAGGAAAACATTTAATTGGGGCTGGCCTACAGTTTCAGAGGTTTAGTCCATCATCACCATGGTGAAATGTGGTGGCATGCAGGCAGACATGGTGCTGGAGAAGGAGCTGAGAGTTCTACATCCGGATTCACAAGCTGCAGGAAGAAAACCTGAAGCCCGCCCCCAGTGACACACTTCCTCCAACAAGGCCCCGCCTCCTAATGCCACTCCCTAAGCATTCAACCATATGAGCCTGTGGGGGTCTATTATTCAAATTGACCACCTCATTTGCTGAGACAGGGTCTCTCTGTATAGCTCAGGCTAGCCTTGAGCTATCGCCTTTAGTTCCTCCTTTCCCACACCCACCCCATATTAATTTTAAATTAGAACATTACAAATGTCTATAGACAGTTAGCTTTCCAATCAGGTACCTTCAATCATCCCCTCTGAATTACTGGCTGATGGGGCAGGTATCAGGCAGGCAGAAGATGCTCCGAAATGTTGGGGGAAATGTTATTTTAGTAAGCCTCAACTTTGTTGTCAGCTAGCTTACTCAGCACTGTGTATTGATACACACATTCTTGTATTAAACCATGTTATCAGTAGGCGGACAGGGCTAAATGTACTTAACTTGTCCAAAGCTCCCCCCCCCCAAGAACTTTTACTAGGAACCAACCACTTGCTGTTTCTCCTTGGCCCCACTGTGGTTACTGACAGAACAAAGCCATGTGATAGACCTTGGGTAAGTGACTAATTAGTGGAACTCTCCAATGCAAGAACAGGATCATTCCCTGGACTCCTTGGGTTCTCAAATATATTGTGTGAATAATGCTGTGCTTACAAGGATGCCTTATTCTGTATCTACCTACAATCAGGACTCGTGTTGTGACATGGGGACTTCCAGGCAGACTGACAGAATGACACTATCCAAGAGAGTGATGTGGTCAAGCATGGGGCGCACGGTCATCACAACTAAACCCTCATTTGGACTGCACTTCCTTGTTTGTTCCTGGCATGTAGAACCCAACACTTTGCTTTGTACTATTAGCAGCTCCTGGCTCCTTTTGCAAGTTTGGCAGCCATCTGCATCTCTCGTTGACAAGAAGGACAGGCTAGCCTGTGCTGAAGTTCCAAGTAGGGTAGGGAATGACAAGCATTAGCACGTTGGTGTTCTGATGAGAACAGAGAACAAGCTGTTCGGTGCCTTTAGAGAGGCAGTGTGTCTGCTCTCATGCCTGGAAAAAGGGCCACTCCATTGTGTTTGGTTGCCACAGAATGGGCATGATGCTTTGGAATACACTGGACTGGTGTATTTCTCTTTCCATTCAAATCAAGATGCTCTGTGGGGCTCTACCGGTTTCAGGAACAGGTTTCTGTGCTTTAGGGTAAGGGACATGCCACTGAGAATAACTAGGTCTTTGCTCTATTTCAGCTCACAAATTCCTCTACAGAAAAATCTTTGTTAGAGCATAGTAGTAGTCTTCAAAGTGGGGTTTATCCAAGGCGACACAAAAAGGGCACAGGACAAAACTAGTACAACTTCTACATTTTCATTTCATCCTTTACAATATCTATGGGCATATATTTTATGTGACATGTACCATTAATATAATAATAAGTATTTATTGCTTTGAAACTACATATTAATATATACATATATCATCAGCACATATACACACATATAATCAAAGATGCTGCATATCTCCAGTTGACATTCTGGATCTGTGAGTTCTCAAAAACATTCAGGAAAAAGAGCATTCATACAGACCAAATGACCACAGGGACCAGTGACATGAGAGTGCAACATGGGCTGTGGGGGGAGGGGCACACCTATAATCGAAGCACTCAGGAGGCAGAGGCAGGCAGATCTCTGAGTTCCAGGACAGCCTGGTCTACTAAGCGAGTTCGAGCACAGCCTCCAAAGCTACAGAGAAACCCTGTCTCAAAAAAACAAACAAAAAACAAACAAAAGGTTTGGAGCTGTATCTCACTTGGTAGAGTGGCCTACCTAGCATGTATGAAGCCCTGGGTTCCATCCTCAACAACACATAAACTAGCTGTGGTAGCACTAGAGCTATAAGGGCTGTAATTGGAATGGGGAGGAAGGAAGATCAGGAGTTCAAGACCATCCTCAGCTACAGAACAAGTTCAAGGCCAGTTAGGAGACCATTCCTCATGGGAGGAGTCAATGCAGACAGAATGATCTGAACAGACAGGGCAGGCAGATGGCCTTCTACAAGCTGAGGAATGCAGCCTGGAGCAGAGCCCATCCTCCCAGGCCAAGGAAGAAATCAGCCCACAGATAACCTGAACTAGCCTTCAGAACCCTGAAACAATATATGTGTGTATTTAAGCTTCTCAGTTTGTGATACTTTGTTATAACAACATTAACACACCAATATGCTATCTTTACTCAGAAAGTTATGTGAGAAGGAAGAAATCTGAAAACTTTACATAAATACAAATGTATTTAAAGATCTGTGATCTTCCAGGCTGGGATAATTTGGAAGAGACTGTTCTAAATGGAGAGAAAATGAATTCATCTCCTTACCCTTTCAGACAGGTTGAAGTCCTCTGTCCAGCCAGAGGTTACAGAGGTCTCAGAGGAAGGTAAGTGATGTCCCCCCATTTTCTGTTACTATGACTAAACATTAAAGACTGGGTTATTTTGAGTAAGTTTATTTGGCTCACAGCCCTGGAGGCTGAGGCATCTGAGTCATGGCTTCAGCATCTGTTCAACTTCCGGTGAGGCTTTTCCTGTCTCAGTGACAGGGTGAGAGAACAGAGGGAGATAAGCCCACATGTATAACAAAATGCTCATGAGAGAACTAGTGCACTCCATGAGCGCTAACTCACTTCTGTGAAAATAACATTAACACATAAGGATACATGCATAGTCACCTAAACATCTGCTATAGTTCAGCCTCCCAACCCCATCGCACTGAAGAGCAGGTGCCCAACACATGGACTTGGGACATACCTCCCAATTACAGCAATGAAACATTCACAGACAGACCAAGAGCCGTGCCGTTCCTTGTGCATCTATACTGAATAGAATTTCAGCCTGACAATACTTGCATCTCAGCTAGATGTTGTAATGTGTGCCTATAATCACGGCACTCAGAGGGTGGAGGCAGGAAGATCAGGAGTTCAAAGCCAGCTTCAGTTATCTACCAAGGTTGAGGCTAGTTTGGGCTGCAGGAGACCCTGTGTGATGGCTAATCTTGGCTGTCAGCTTGACTGGATCTGGAATTAACTAACTGGCAGGTCACTGGGCACTCCTAGTGGAGGTGGAAGACACACCCTAAACAGGGACAGCACCTTCTGGTGGCAGCCAAGACAAAAGGACACTGAAGAAGGACAGCCTTGCTCTTTGCCTGCTTGCCTTCACTCTTACGGGCATCATTCTGTTGATGCTACAGCAGTATTCCTTCACTGGTGCCAGAATCGGCTTCTTCAGGATTCCAACATAGACTGAAGACCAGCAGCTCTAAGTAAACACCAGCCTACAGCCCCAGATTAGCACCACTGAGACATCCAGCCTCACGGACTGAGCAACTAGCAGGTTCTTAGCCTCTTCTTGTTGATCAGACTTTGGTAGACTACCCAGACAATCTAATAGTTCCTCCCCTTTTTTGAGACAGGATCTCATTATGTAGCCTTGACATACCTAGGACTCTATATGTAGACCAGGCTGGCCTCAAACTCACAGAGATCCATTTGTTTGTGCCTCCCAAGTGCTGGGATTAAAAGTGTGGGATACAATGCACAGCAATAAATCCACTTTAAAAATATATTCATTCTATTCTGTTCCTCTAGAAAACACTGACTAGTATATAGTATCTTAACAAACAAACAACAACAAAAACCCACCTAAACAACAACAAAACCCCACCCTGTAACTCCCCAAAACACACAATGGCACATGCTTGTAATCCAGCATTTGTGTGATTGAAAGAGGAGGATCACAAGACGAAAGTCAATAGCAAGTTTGAAGCTAGTATGGGGTATATAAGTTTGTCTATCTCTCTCATTTGTCTTTTATTTTTTGGTCCTTGAGTTTGAATCTAGGGCCTCACACACACCAGGCATGTGTTCTACCTCCGAGCTATCCCCAGCCTCTATAACTTCACTTCTAATAGTGGCTGTGTTCAGCTTCTGGCTCCCAAAACTTCTTTAGACGTCATAGCCAGCTCTCAAGGGCAGATACCCATGAGCCCCAGCATTCCATTGCTCCTGTGTTTGGCTTAGCAGCCTGCTAGAGCTAAGAGAGGAGGTTAGATAGGTAGGAAAGCAGAGACTAGCCTGGAAATGGTAAAATGTGGACTCCAATCACAAGAAGAGAGCTGCCTGCCCAGGGAGCTATGTAGTGAGACCCTGTGTTACGATAAATCTTTCTGCCAAAAGCCACCTGAGCCCCACTGCCACATGTGCGCTTTACGCCAGCCACCTGCCCGAGTTAGGGCCCAAATTAATGCACAGAGAGACTTGTATTAGGTTTAAATGCTGCTTGGCCAATGACTAGGATTCTCATCTGTTAGCTCAGTCTTAATTATCATAAACCTATATATTTTATAAGACTTATAGAGGATGCCTTTTTCTGGCACCCTCTCTTGCCAGTGGCTCACATGGCGCCGCTGGAGGAAGAGCGGAGGGGAAAAGGGACACTTCCTGTTTCTCCTTGCTCAAATATGAGTCTCCTTGCTATGTCCTTTCCAGCCTGGATCACTACTTCTCTACTACATTTCCCAGAATCCTCTTTGACTCCTAGTCCTGTCTAACTTGCTGTTTCATTGGCCAAGCAGAACTTTATTAAACAATCAATAAGATAAACATACACAGAAGTACTTCCCCCATCAACCCTGTCTCAAAAAACAGCCAAAACAAACCACAGCAACAACAACAAAAAGTTATCCATAAAGGGCTTGGGGAGAAATGTAACTGACTTTTTCTGTCAGGCTTTCCAAGTTTTTACTTAAATTTTTTTCCTTTTACATTTTATATGCATGGGTGTTTTGCCTGAATGCTTGTCTGTGTATCACATGAATGTCAGAAGAGGGCATCAGATTCCCTGGAATTGGAGTTGCAGACAGTTGTGAGCAATGTGGGCACTAAGGATCGAACTCAGGTCTTCTGGGAGAATTGTAAATGCTCTTAACCTGTGAGCCATCTTTCCAGCCCCATTTATTTCTCTTTAAAAAGAAAATATAATTTCGGTCACCTGCACAGGATCAGGTTGTGCAACAGCAGTCAATGTTCCAGAAGATGGCACTAATCAGACTCCGTGTGTATGGGGGGTACATAGATGGGGGAAGGGAACTTGTTAGGAGATGTGGGGGATGGGAGCATGGAGCTGGAGCTGGGGGTAGATATTATCAAGACACATTGTATACATGTATGAAATTGCCAAAGAATAAAGACAAGATCGGTAAAGAAAGCTTGGAAAGAAAGACACGATGCATCCCATGGCTTGGATTTTAATCCATCCAACCCCCCCCCCCCATCTGTTCTTTTCTCTGAAGTTGAGTTTACATGCCTCCCGCTGGGGACACTGGAAACAGTTTGTGTTTATAGCTCCTCATCTCTAGGATTCTGCAGCTCCTTTAGGTCTGTTGTAAGAGTCTCTTGATTTATACCACTCTGGCAAATCCTTCCCAATAAAGCCTTTCTTTCCTTGCAAAACTATGTAAAGAAACAGAAAGGGAGGATTTAGAGCTGGAAAGGAACATGCTCATCTCTGCAAGGCTGGGTGGTGGAAATTCCGGAAACAGCCGTGCCCAGTGGACCCTGGCCCTGGCCTCACGGCCTCTCATGGCCTCACAGCCAGGCTGTCTCTAGCAGACCAGCTTCCCTCTCAGCCTCTGCGACAGCTGGAAACCTTGGGTCCTTTCTCTTTAAGTTCTCCAGCCTGTTGTGGACTTGAGGGAACCCACAAACCCCCAGTGTTACATATGCAACTACTTACTCTTCTGGAGAAGGGCTCTGGACAGTTTTCAAACTTCCAATCTCCTTAGGCCCAGAACTGAAAAGGCCTAGCTTTAGGTAGGGTTCCAGTACTCCTGATAAGGCGAATTTAAGTGGCTTTTGGACCTAGGGACACAATAAAACTGCTGTGCTAACTACCACTTTGTCAAGATTTTAATGTATGGTAATGATAGGAGCCCAATCTTGCACCACACTGCCTTTACTGTCTCCTAGCATGGGACCTCTTTGGGACAACCATTTGACCTCTTGCTGCTCTTGCTTCCTGACTATGTAAAATGAGACAGATAAAAGTACCTACCTAGTCGGCCTGTCCTGATAAACAAGTTAACATGAGGGAAGAGACTAGAACACAGCCTGGCACTGGTGCAGTGTTACATGGTCTCTGGTCCTTCACTGTGCAGCGTGATGACTCACAGAGGTTACCTTTAGTCACTAACCGTGGAAGTCTTTTCTGTGCTGGAGAGACAGCTGAAGCTCCTCTTAGGCAGTCAGTGTAGCATCTCAGAGGGCCAAATATGTATAGATGACACTGCAGTGATGCCAAAGAGAAGAGCAGAACTGTATAGTGGCTCTCTCTCTTTGTGTGTGTGTGCGCGAGCGCTTTTGAACGCACGTGCATCAGGGTTTGAATCCAGGGTCTTAAGTGTGTTAAGAACCTTCTATACCCCTGAGCTAAACCTCAGCCCCATCTCTGCCCATTTTACATTTGGGTATTTTTCTTTCCATTGTTGTTATGTTTTTCATGTGTCTCAATATAAGTCCTGTTGTGCATTTGTTTTGCAAATATTTTCTTCGTTTCTATTAGTTGTCTCCAAATTTTATTGCTATCTCTTTTAAAGTTCATTCAATGATTGTGTGTGTGTGTGTGTGTGTGTGTGTGTGTGTGTGTGTGTGTGTGTGTGTGTGATTCATGTGCCATGGCTCATGCATGAGGTCAGAGGACAACTTTTAGGAGTGAGCTCTCTCCTTCCAACATATGAGTCCTGGGGCTCTAATTAAACTCATCAGGCTTGGCTGCAAACACTTCTATTTCTGCTCCATCTTGCCAGGACTTTTCCCCTAAAGACAACAATGGTACCGTTTTAGACGTACACACACACACACACACACTGCTATTTTGTTACTTTATTTTTTGTTTGTTTGTTTGTTTTGAGGTGGTCTTACTGTGTAGCCCTGGCTGGCCTGGAACTCACTATGTAGACCAGGCTAGGCTCAAAAAAGTTATTTTTTAAATCCCTATGTATATATGTCTATGTGAATTTACATCCAACACATGGATACAGACAGACCAGGAGCCTATGGAGGCCAGAAGAGCAAACTAGATACCCTGAAATGGAGTCACAGGAATTTGTTAGCAACTATGTGGGTACTGGGAACCAAACCCAGGTCGCCTGCAAAAACAGCAAGTGCTCTTAATATCTGAGCCATCTCTTCAGAGCCCTGCCCCCACTTCTTGACAGTGACTCATGTAATCAACAACAGTTTTGAATTCGCAATCTTCCTGTCTCTACCTTCCGTGTGCTGAGATTACAAGGGTAATGAAATACCACACCTTGTTCATTTGCCTTTTTTATTTATTTATTTATTTATTTATTTATTTATTTATTTACTTATTTAGTTTGTTTTTGGTTTTTCGAGACAGGGTTTCTCTGTGTAGCTTTGTAGTCTGTCCTGGAACTCACTCTGTAGACCGGCTGGCCTCGAACTCACAGAGATCTGCCTGCCTCTGCCTCCCAAGTGCTATGATTAAAGGCCTGTGCCACCAACACTCGGCTTCCTTTGCCATTTTTAAAAAAAATAGTTTTATTTTATGTTTAATTATGCATGGGAAGGTGTGGGTGCGATGATGGGTGCGAATATGTGCGTGTGAGTGTAGGTGCCAGCAAAACCCAGGAGCGCACCAGATGCCCTAAAGCTGGGGTTACAGGTGGATACTGGGAAACACTCTAGCCCTCTGCAAGAGCAGTACACACTCTTAACCAACCGCTGTCCTTTACTCCTCTCTCCGAGCAGAGCAGAGCTGTGCTTCCTACAGAGAATCAGCTTCTTTCAACTCTAATCTGAAAGTCAAGCCAAGCTCTCACAGAGAGAGCCCTGGAGCTGTGTCTGCTTACAGATTTTCTCTCGCTTTTCAGATTATTTCATTTTCTGCACCTTAGTGCTTCACCTGCATGGATGCCTCGGCACTGTGTGCGTGCCTGGTGCCCACAGAGGTCAGAATGGATGTAAAGTGGACTTTGGATCCCCCAAAACTGGAGTTATGGATAGTTTTGAGTCATCATCTGGTGTTGGGATCCAAACCTGGATCCTCTCTCTGCAAGAGCAAGATGCATTCCTAACCAATGAGCTGTGTCTCCAGCCCTCCATCTGCCAGATTTTAAGTATGAAATCTCATGTTGCTGCGGTGGTATGGGAAGCCACAGTGTGCTGCTTCAAAGAACTCAGAGTGAGGATGCCACAGTTAGATTTAGACTGTCCCAAGGCCCAGGGTTAAAAGGTTGGTGTTGGGTCCCAGCCCTCACGGGGTCTCTGTGAGTTGCTTGTCAGCCAATAACCACAGGTACATCCTGTCTTCTAGTCCTGGCTTACAGCCCCTGCCTTGCGCCACTACGCCTGGGAAAACATGAGCTCTTCTTCCACAAGCTCTTATACCTGGGGTTTCTCCACTGTGCTGTAAGTGGATATAAGGCTGCTCTCTCCCTGGAAAAAGGGCAGATGAATAAAGATGGAAAGACCCACATAGCACAAGCAGTCGGACGTCTCTGCTTTTAACTAAATCTCCAGGCTTTCACCTGATACTCGGACTTAGCCACAGGTTGGTCCTCAGGACCAGTGAGGTGGGTGAGCAGGTAAAAGGGCTTGCTGCCAAACCTGACAACCTGAGTTCAATCCCCAGGACTCACAGCGAGAATGACTCTTATATGTCCTGTAACCTCCACAAGCATGTGGTGGCATACACATTTGCACTTATACACACACACACACATACACATACACACACATACACACAATCAAAATCAAGCCAGGCGTTGGTGGCACACGCCTTTAATCCCAGCACTCGGGAGGCAGAGGCAGGCTGATCTCTGTGAGTTTGAGGTCAGCCTGGTCTCTGGAGTGAGTGCCAGGATAGGCTCCAAAGCTACACAGAGAAACCCTGTCTCCAAAAAACAAAATCAAAATCAAATGTTTGGTTTGGTGTACACACAAATGTAAAAAAAGTTTGGTTTGGCATTATTTGAAGATGTTAGAATACTTTAAGAAGCGGGGCATAGTGGGGGAATTCAAGACATCAAGAACAGGGAACTGTACTGTCAGGACTCTGGCCCTCTCTCCTTTTTTTTTTTTTTTTTTTTTTTTTTTTTAGTTTTTCGAGAGAGGGTTTCTCTGTGGCTTTGGCGGCTGTCCTGGAACTAGCTCTTGTAGACCAGGCTGGTCTCAAACTCACAGAGATCTGCCTGCTTCTGCCTCCTGGGTGCTGGGACTAAAGGTGTGCACCACCACAGCCTGGCCCCTCTCTCGTTTTTATACCCAGCTATGGGGTCTTATTCCATGCACCAAAGCCATAGGGTCCTGAACTGAATGCTCCAAAGCTGTGTGCCCAAACCAACATCTCATGTTTTCATGTTATCTCCTGTACTTGTTACAATGCTGAGTCACAGCCCTTGATTCGTTCCTTCCAGCTGCCTACCCTTTTCCTACAAACAGCGATCTCTTGTCTGACCTCACACCAGCTGCACTGATCAGTGTCCCTCAGCTGTTATTCCCGTCTCTCCTACCTTGCACCTTCTATTCTGACTTGTTTTGGGCAGGCATTCAGTGGTTTATCCACCCAGCTCTCTGCACTCCAACCTCTGCACTCAGCTAGTCTTACTTCAGTGCCTGTTTGCGGTGGGGTGGGGGAGGGGATGCCAAAATTTAAAGGCTTTTTTTTTTTTTTTTCTCTGTTTTTGGAGACAGGGTTTCTCTGTGTATCTTTGGAGCCTATCCTAGAACTCACTCTGTATTCTAGGCTGGCCTTGAACTCAGACTTCTGCCTGTCCCTGCCTCCCGAGTGCTGGGATTAAACTACTGCCAGATTTAAAGGCTTCTTTACCTGTGGAATCTAGAACTGCTCTTGAAGAGCTATAGCCTAACAAGATTGTCTTTGGAGGTTAAACAAGCTGAAGGGGAGAGTCTGGAAGAACTCTGGAAGTAAACAAGGAATTGCTCAGCATGCCTAACCCTAACCCTTTACAAAGCATGGGCAGCTCTACTGTCTTCTGTCTCTTCCGCCTAAATAACTCACCACTGATTGGGTAGCTTTTGTCAACTTGACACAAGCCAAAGCCACCTAAAAAGAGGGAACCTCAGTTGAGATTAGCCATCCTGAGACACAATGAGACACTATTGGGGTGGGGTGTTAGAAGGCCAGCTCAACAGCTTTTTTCATTCTTTCCCCCTGTAGTGGCCTTGAGTCACTGATTATGTGACAGATTCAATTTACCACATTTCCTCCCAGGATGAGTGCTGTCCTGTTCTGTACAGGCCATATGGGGCTATGCTGAGGCTGTATTACAATGCACAGTCAAGGGGGCCCCCTGGGAGCAGAGGGCAGCCTCTACCCTGTGATCTACCGTGGTCTCTTGGCATCTTCATCGGCAGGCAATAGGCCTTTGCTCGCTTGCCAACTGGTGGAACACTGATGATGGAAATTGGCTCCCTCATCTGATTCATTTTCCCCATAAGGCAGGGTGGAGGTGGCACCCTGGGGAGGAGCCCATGCTCTGTTCTTTCCTGATGTTGGTGTTTCAGTAAATCTGGGGCTGACTTGAAGCCAAGAGGAGTAGAAATTACAGAGAAGGCCGTGCTTAAAGGCCTATGTTACAAAGCAAGGCTACATCAGCAGCCTCATGTCCATCTCCAGCTCTAACTGGGAAACAGATGAGGCAAGTGAGCTCTGTAATTAGAGGCCGAGGTGAGCCAACAGAGGCCTCCACAGGTCTGGGAAACCTCATCAGAAGAAGTTCGCCTCAGGAAAAAAGGCTCCTGGGTTTGTTTTGGAAGAAGGGACTGGGGATTATGTCCTGGCTCCTACAAGAGGCCTGACACTGAATTGGACCATCCAAACATTAAAACTGTAACTGCATGTTGTGGGGAGGGCAGGTTTGGTTTCCCAGGACCACATCCTGTGCTGGGTGGCAGTGTTCCACAAAGCAGGAAGGCCAAGTTTGCTCAGCTTTCTCTCCTGAGTAGGCAAATTAGCAGCCAAAAGGCAAGGCCTATAAACACAGAGCAAGTCACACTGATGCCCTCAAACCCTTTGGAGGCAGATTTCACCCAGAATGACCATTTTTAATGGACAGGGAGCCAAGCCATAGAACTTGTCCTGGTGGTAGAACCAGTCTGTGGAAAGCAGTCTCCCAGATGAAGAGACACAGGGAATAGGTGAGGAGGCCCCTCTGTGGACATGGCCAGGAAATACCTGGGCTAACTCCACAGTCTTTCTGCAGGCATTTTCAGGCGCATCAGATCATTTATGAACACTAACCTGTTGGGGCCCTGGCCCCAGCTCTCTCCTGTGGCCTTGGCACTGCAGCCTGTTGAAAGAGATGGATTCTTTCCCTCCCCCAGGTAATCGGTTGAATAAAATGGAAGATTGCAGCAACAGTAGCCACTCAGGCACATACAGACCTTTGGAGAGGCTGGAAGGAGACAAAGGGGAGGAAGCTGTGGTCACCATGGTTTCAGAACTCAGGAAAGGAGATGGCCCTTGGGAATGCCGCTTTGCAGTGTGTCCTCCCAGTGACTCAGCAAGGAGTGTTGCCCCTGGGGGCCATATCTCTTTCTGCCATGGTGATCCAGGGCTGAGAAAGCGGTCCTCAAAGAGTTCCTTTGAAGTCTAGGGCCCCAAAGCACTACCCCAAGAGGTCCCTTTTGCTTCACTACCCTGAAAATTCTAGAAAAGGACTCTGTTCATAGGAAGTGCTCAGTCTTCCCTGTGGTACATGTGCAAAATTATCTTATGTCATTTAAACCCCGCTAAACCCACTTACTGTGAGGTGTTTCTAAGCACAGTGAAAACAAATTTCTCACCTCTCAGGTTTGGTGTGGACTCCCACTCTGCCAGTCAGCTGAAAACAGTGTGTCTGTTCCTGTCTCTCTATATAGGCACGTGTCACCTAGTTCTGAACCTTTATGAAGACTGTGAAAACATATTTAAACAACTTGAGTTGTAATTGAAACAATTCTATTAAGATTGCCTTTGCTAATACAATATTTCTTCATGGGGAGAAGGAGGCCAGAATTTGATTTTTATCTTTTAGATTTTTGAAGCAGAGTTTTGCTATGTCATCAACTCTAGGCAGCCCTGTACTGGGATTGTGGGTGAGTACCACCACATATGGCCTAAATAATTTTTTTTTGTTTTGTTTTTCAAGGCAGGGTTTCTCTATATAGCTTTGGAGCCTATCCTGGTACTCGTTCTGTAGACCAGGCTGGCCTTGACCTCACAGAGATCCAACTGCCTCTGCCTCCCAAGTGCTGGGATTAAAGGCTTGCACCATCACTGCCCAGCTGGCTCACAATAATTTTTAAAGGGCTGGAGAGATGGTCCAGCAGCTAAAGGTGTTTGCTGCTCTTCTAGAGACTCAAGTTCAGTTCCAGCACCATGTTACCATGTATAACTCTGGCTCCACGGGCCTTGATACCTTTCTCTGGCCTCCCCAGGTACCTATATATGCATGGGATGCACATATGACATAATAAAAATACATGGTAAGTTTTTTGTTTTTGTTTTTGTTTTTTTTTGGGGGGGGGAGGGCTTTTTGAGACAGGGTTTCTCTGTGTAACAGCTCTAGCTGTCCTGTAACTTGATTTGTAGACCAGGCTGCCTCTGCCTCCTGAGTGCTGGGATTAAAAGTGTGTGCCATGATGCCCCTGATCACCTTAAGTAATTTTTTTAAAAATCTCTTATAAACATACAAACTAGTTGCTTTTCAGTAAATACTGTTTCTAATATTTTTTTATCTGCTTCACTCTTTATTTTTAAAATTAAGGTCTCATGGTATATGCATACCATGTGCTTATAAAGGTATGTGTATACACATAATAAATAGTTTGATTAACCCCTCCAGGTGTGTTGGGGGATTGAATACACACATACCACAGTATGCTTGTGGAGGTCAGAGGACAACTTTGTGGAGTCTATACGTTCCCTCCACCTTTACAAAGGCTCCAAGGATGGAATTCTGGCCATGAGGCTTGCATGCAAAGTGCCTTTGCTCCCTGAGCTATTTCCTCTTAGCCTTTTAGATATTTAGATAGGGTCTCATGTAACCAAAGTTAATTTGAACTCCTTGATCCTCCTGTCACTGCCTCCTGAGTGCTGGAGTTACAAACCTATGGCACCATGCCCAGCTATACATGCCTTTTATTTAGTCATACTGTAAATGGTGGCAACAAATATTTCCTTACACACTCACAGAACTGTCACTAGTGGTCGGGGTCTAGGCCAGTTGTTTTCCAGGGTCTAGGCATCTTATTCAAGAATGAAATAAAGGTGCATACTAATTTCAAAGCATCAAGAATACTTTATTCAAACAAAGCAATAATACAGATTAGAAAAGAATACTCTGTCCAGGCTGACACACGAATGGCACAGGATTGACACAAGTGGAACCCATGAAGGAAGTACTCAAGGGCCCAACCTGTAGGCAGCTCCACGTAAAAACAGTCTCACATGCAGGTGTGCACTGCCTATTGTGAATTTAGTAACTTTCTGAGCTTCTAGAGCCTTCTACATTCCCTCAGCTCCCTAAACTTTACGAGCTTGTCCCTTCAGGAGGGAGCATTTTATTTTGGAGTGAATAATTACATAACAGTATGCTTAAATTAACGCAGGTGTAAATTTATTTGAGATTACATACCAGGTGAGTGAGTGTTCTCCCCCCAGCTAAGCACTCTACTGTTTTGTTTGTTTGAGACAGGGTGTGGTATGGGACCATCCTTTAGGAGTCTAACTGGGCTTTTTCCATGAAGATCATCCCTGCTTGGCTTGTGAACTGCTGTGCTGGTTTGAGTGTGAATGGGTTCCATATGCTCTAATGTTTGAATACTCGGTCCCCAGTTAGTGGAACTGTTTGGGAAGGATTAGGAGGTGGGGCCTTGTTGGAGGAGGCATTTCACTCGGGATAGGCTTTGAGATTTCAAGATCCAGGCCCAATCTCTCTCTCTCTCTCTCTCTC